>NW_009605521.1:17003-33183 GCF_000690535.1 Cariama cristata | reverse complement strand
AACAGGCTGCCCAGGGAAGTGGTTGAATCCCTGTCCCTGGAAGTATTTAAAAGATGTACGGACGTTGTGCTTAGGGACATGGTTTGGTGGTGGACTTGGCAGTGCTAGGTTCACGGTTGGACTTGATGATCTTAAAGGTCTTCTCCAACCTTTTCCAACCTAAATGATTCTATGATCACAACTGATGTACAAAGCCACACAAAAAAGAGCATTAACACATGCCACTCCCATTACAGAAGTGAAGTTTACAATTACAAAAGGAGCAGCTTCTTCTACTTCTCTAGTCTACATAAAATGTAGCTGCATTATAATGCATGGGGCTACATTGTGTTTTGTAAGCAGAGTCTGCCTTTGGGATCCACAAAAAAGGGCACTGAGTATAAAAAGTTTTAAATGAGCAGAGCAAGACAGGGTGCAATATTGTGGGGAGAAAAGGAAGAGTGGGTAGGAGCCACAACTGAGGAAGACAGAGATTTTCCATGTCTTTCCCATTGCTAATGATTTAGTTTCATTGCCTAATCATATTCGCCTTCTTGAAAAGATTTCTCCTTGGGAAGAATGGGAAATGGAACAATGGCCCATTTAATTTTACTTAAACGACTTTTGCTCATTGCTAGAGCACTAGGAAAGTACACTACAATAAAACTTTTGGGTAGGATTCATATGGTCAAATAACATCAGACAACTATGCTAGTCATTTATGCTACCTTTATAATCAATGAAAATTCATTAAGGGCTTTTAAAGTGTGATTCATCTCATCTCAAAGAGACATCTGAATGAGATGAGATGAATCACACTCTTGGTTTCTGAAAGGCTGGGGGCTGGATGTGGGAAGAGGTAGGTGGGAAGATCAGTGCTATAAAAGTTCACGAGCTGAGTTAAGAGTCTCACCTCCATTTAGACTGAAGGTTTCTGTTTTGTTTCAAGACCTCAGAAAGGTTTGTGCATCCCTGTTGTGGATCTTTCTTGTCACTAGCTACATTAGGTTAGTCTCGTATCAGATTCTTACTCTATTTTAAAAACAGAATCATTCAAACATTTGGGAACACAGGGAGCAAGGTATGTTTTCTAAACTTGGTCTTTTTCATTGCTCTATTGAATTAAAAAAAAAAATAGCATATTGAATTGCAGAACCTTTTTCTTATTGACTCCTGTGTTTAGGAAAGCATTGCCCTCGGAACATAGAAGATCAGGAGTTGCTTTAAGGAATGCCCTCCCTCTCACTTCCTGTTTTGCTTATCTGCTTCACAGCAACACCTCAGCTTGGACAAAGTGCCTGATTTCCTCACAACAGGAATTAGATGGAGGACAGATGTAGGATGGAGATATGGAAGAAACATTTTACGATGGGGGTGGTGAGGCAGTGGCACAGGTTGCCCAGAGAAGCTGTGGATGCCCCATCCCTGGAAGTGTTCAAGGCCAGGTTGGATGGGGCTTTGAGCAACCTGGTTTGGTGAAAGACAGAGTTGGACTAGATGACACATAAGATCCCTTCCAACCCAAACTATTCCATGATTCTATTGTTCTACAAAGAAGAGAAGATTACTCCAAGAGGAAAAAGGAAAGAGAACTAGATTTAATACTGGTGTACATCCAAGTCAAACTCAGATTTGTTCAAAACCACTGAAGAGAATAGGCACATACAAGATTGGGTCAAAGTGTAAACTAGGGAAGATTAATCAAACTCTATTTCCTTCCATTTCCACTGGATAGGCGTTTGTAAAATTCATCTGCCTTTGGGTTCCACAAATGCTGATCACTGATCCTGTGGATATTATCGTGTAATACTGGAACAAGACAGAAAACATTACTGTTATCACAAAGAGGAAAAGGGACAGGGAAAAGTTATTCCATTCAAACTGGAAACCACAGAAAAAGTGATTATATTAACAATAGCCAAGGATATTTATTCATATCTTTTCCCTGGATTATCAGTAAACAAAACAGTAAAATGTTTGAAAGGGCAATGAAGCCACAAAGAAAAAAATTTGCAGCCAAAATTATTCGAAAGCCTCCCAAGTCTCAATCATAGCTATTTCAGAAAAACGTAACCAGTGACTATTTATGTCTATTTTGCATTATTTGCTGCACCAGATACATGTTCTAAATGCATTGCTATATTAGTAAAAATGTGTGTTCTAACTACTCGTAAAAAGTAGGCATGGAGGCTCCCCCTATGGTTAGTCCAGCAACAGGTGCCTCTATGGGATAATAATAAAATCACTGTTTAAGACACAGCAGATGAATCACACTGTGGGCATATCACTTTCCAATAACCAAAGAGGGAGCCTAAAAGATCAACTGCAGCTACATAATATCAGCTTTCTAATAAGAAGTGAAGTTAAATGAAACTCTTACTCATAACCCCAATGGGATGCTGCATTTTGCTACTAACCTACACACAGAACTAAGTTTATTTTCAGCCAGCAAACAGAATGAGGATTTTAGAGGGTAAATCCAACATGAGTTTCACAGTCCTAGCTGGGAACCTCCAAATAATGGGGAAGCCAAAAAAATTAGCATTTATATCATAACCTTAAAATGTGATTAAGCAGCATGTGATTTGCAGGTAGTTTACCAAAACAGTGTGCTCTAGAGACATGAAATGCGGAATTCTTAATTGCTGGATTCCTGGCTTTACCGCAGCGTGTCTTACTGCTGACAAAGTGACCTGTTGAACATTGAGCAACTAGGTGAAGCCACAAAATGCATAGGACTCCTAACAAAAATATTAGGCTAGAAACAAATGAAATACGAATGGAAATGTGTGTGTAAGCACTAGAAGAAAGAACAAAGGTTGGAGAAATTATGTGTATTGACAATACAGAATATCGCTAGCAATAAAACTAAAAACGCACCGTTTCTGTCAAGCCTGGACAGGATGTCTGGACTCTGTTAAGACCACAGCACAGGTGCCTTGTCAGCAGAAGACCCTGTACTGTAAGACTGGGATGTTGGCAGCAAGATTACAGCATGTGACATATGCCATTCTCTTCCCTGTAAGCCCAACAGGAAAGCAGATCATAGAGATGAAGATGTGTCTTTACTAAATGAAGAAAAACAGGCAATAAGCAGCCACCTTGTCTAAGATGTAGAGACTGAAGAAAGGCATATTCAATGTAAAGGACCACCCCGTAACAACAGTGGACTCTAGGAGGGTGTAAGTCATCTGTCCAAAAGGTAGTCCATGGTTGCCAAGGAAGAAAATGCCAAGAGCTGTGGTAAGGGTTCAATGTCCCATGTCCTTTGTGTGACACACGAGTGAGTCAGATCACCTCAGCACATGCATCCTGGGGCTTGTGAGGATGTGGGTGAAATGAAGAATGAGCTAAATATATGTGAGAATGAGCATAACTGGGTAACTTATTTGGAGATTTCATTAATAAATATCACTCTCCCTTCCTGTATATCCCTCATTGCTTTTTGCCACATTAATTTTCTACAGGTGTGAAACAAACTGATTTGCTCCAGAACACTGTATGAACCCAGATTTTATGAAACTGTTTCAGGCAGCCAAACAAGATAATGCAATCAGAAAGTACTCAAGCAACAACTTGTCCCTCTAAGGACCTTTCCTGGCACTGCAAGCCTGACACATTGACACATTGGTCCTGTGAGCAACCGGACAAGGCGATGAAGAACCCGAACTGAGGTAGCTCTTACCTTTCCACAGAGCAGCCATTTCTACAACACTCAACTACAAAAAATACAGCCCAGTGTTCTTTTATTGTTGAAATCACTTAAGCTTACAGAGCCAGTATTTATATAGTCTCTTTTTTCCTCTGAAAGGGAGAACAGTGTAATACTGATGAACCTACCAATGAAAATGTCAAACCTGGAGCAATGAAGTCCAATCCAGGGTTCTAATTAATCAAATTCCACTCGGAGGGAGGAAAGTAACATGGGTAATATAAAATGCTTTGACTGATACCATATGATTGACTTGTTTTGACAGGTACCACAGTTATATCTACTGCTATACGAATAAACAAACTGAAACAAGGTTAATTACAAACAGAGGAGCAGTAGACAATATCTACCCCCGCCCCTTTGCTCAAGCCTCTAGTAGCCAAGTTTAGTTTTCCTGGAGCAGAGATATAGCACACATTTAAATGTAGCACCCCACAACTGTGGAAGTTTAATATGCTTGCTATAGCTGTGACTTATGATTAGCGTTCATTATTGACAGCAGATTCCTTTACTATTTGGTACACACAAAAATGAAATACACTACAAAACAAAGATTAAAATACGTTTTGCAATAATTATACAATGTTACAAGGAGGGACTGATTTTCCTCTACAGAACGCTCTCTGACTTTATTTTTCATCCCATGAATCAATTCCTGAGAAACTATTAATCCCAAACATAGGAAATGTCACTTTATCTATCTCATCTCCTTCGTGTTGTAGGGGTAGATTAAAATATCAATTTATCCGAGTGAGTTCTTATAACAATCCCTATTCTTGACTCATGTGACAGCTTATACTAGAAGGACTTACATGAATAAAATTTGACTATGTTTTGTTCTGTGGATAAAGAAGTCAGTCTAAAGTACAATATGATTCATAAAACTTTAACTAATATTTGTAACATACTTAAATGCTGTCTACTTTCATTGCTCCCAGATCACTTCAGAGGGTTCTTTTTGTAACCAGCAATTTGATAATAGCCTCGACTGGGAAAAAGGCCTAAGCCCCTACAAATGTGAGCCTATCACTATCCAGTGATTCTTTCTACTGGCACTGGGTTAAAAACTTCAAGCATCTTCCTTATTGTTTTGACGTTTCTTTGCCGAAACATCTAGTGCTTTCAGTTATTTCCCAGCTGATGTCAGACAGAATAAAAATTATGTACAGTGCCACCAGGTAAGAAGAATATTCTCTGAAATCACCTTACACAAGGAGAAAATTATTGTCCCCTTTATACTGCTTGTCATTATATACTCATGCCTTGAGGTATTTATCAAGCAGTTGTTACACAGTTCCTTTCTTCTTCCCCACAGCCATTTTTATAGTTATTATTTTCATTAATCCCTACATTCTGACTGCCAGTGCATCACCTTTCCATACTACCGAACCAAGAGAGATGCCAGATTTCAGTACAGCCCCTATCGAAGATCAAACTGGAGAAAGCAGACACAACATTTCACCAGAGTATGGCCAGCATGCTCACGGGAGATGCTGTGACTGGATACTCTTTGGCAGTTGTGGTTATACAGCAGGCAAAGAAAATCCTCTCCTTGCATACGAGCACTGATTGCACAGCAACGCTGACACGTCTCTCTGAGGGACTGGACCCTTTCATGACCTCAGTGAGAGAGGACTTAGCACTTTTCCATATGGAGGCAGATTTTGGTCAGAGTTTTTAGTAGAAAGTAAACAGCAACATTTTCATCTTTCATCTGCCTTTATCTGCACAAATGTTAAACTTTGCAAATTCAATTTTTTAAAATAAATTTCAATAAAATAGTTCTAATTTTAACTTTTCTTAATTTAAGAAAAAGAAAAATTTAACCGAAATGTAAAACATTATAATAACACAATCTTGCTGTGCACCCCAGTGCAGGAATCTGCAGAGGTCTGTTCTCGCTGCTTGCTTGACGAGAGAGAGAGAGAACAGAGATAATGATCTTACAGAGGTTAAAATGTCTTCAATACACTGGTGTATATGAACATTCATACTACCCCAGACAGCCCTCTGAAGGAATAAAGGCTTGGAAGAATGGCAGTCAGCTAAAACTCAACAGAGGAGAGGTTGTGGTAGTAGCTGCTGGCTGGTCATACAGTAGGCAATGATGGCAGCCTGATTTCTGTACCTTTGAGAATACCTAAGCAGGTTTGCAGCCTCCCTTTCAAATTTTACAAACTGCTATCCATACCATTAGGAAGCATATGTAATTTTAAAATATGGCTACCATGCTGCTACCTACAGCTTCTTATACTTGTTCCAAAACAGCTATGTGCTGGGATGTCCCAGAAAGCTCTCTGCCTAACATTGCTTCCTCTGAGCTTGCTCTTCCACTGCAGATAACAGAATGCAATGCACTACATCTTTTTCTTTGGACACAAGGGGTTCATCAACATCACCTGAGACCCAGAAAAGTCAGAAACGTGGAAGAGTCCAGAATACAGAAAAAAGTGTTCTGGATATTTCAGGGATTTTCTTGCTGAGTTACTCTGCTCTGGGCTCAGAAGCCAATTTAAATAAGTACAACTCTTTTCCAACTACTTTTTTTTCATTCTTTTGGCCATCAAAATCAAACATTGCAGCCGAATCTTGGATTACAACAAGAAAGGAAGGAATCTGTTCTCAGGACACAGGGTTACACTCCTTGACTTAAAAAAATTGTTTACATTTCCAACCAGAGATGATGATAAGCTGAAATTATGATGCCAATGTTAACATACCTGCAAGGCAGTGTGTGTACGTTTAAAAACAATCATGCTGTAGGTACCGTAGATAAAACATTGGTTTTACATTATCATAACAGTAAAGTTAATCTTTCTGTAATCTTTAATAAAACCTTGAAAATACATCTCATTAAATTATGCCACTATTTGTAGAAATTTGTAAAAAAATTCTCTAATATGCAAATGAAAACACTCCCTTCTTTTCTATTCAGTTTTGCAGTTAAATGTTTTTCCCATTACGAATTTTTTGCCTGCATGTATTCATCCCTAAAGATACATTCCCTTCAGATGTAGTTGAAAAGAAAGGAAACTGCAAGCAAGGAAAATAAAATTAGAGCCTCATTAGAAGTTGTCTTTAGTCTATATTTTTACATTTATTCAAATTAGTTAGGAATAAATTTCCCAGAAAGTACAAAGAGCAGTCACCTAATTACACAACAGGAATTCTCAAGAATACTTTAAAATTTGTCTTGAAAAGAGATGGCAGTATTCCTAATTATTCACAGTTAGCTGATTTTTGAAGCATAATGAAGATTCAAGTTCAGTGAAAATCCATATTAAATCACACTGTCACAATCTTACTAGTACAAGTGCAAGGAAGAGAAAATTATTTCATTTTTGACATATACTGACACACCAAGAATTATAGCAAGCAGTTCAGCTCTTTTAGGAAAAGCCGCATGATACACCAAGTCTAAACATTTCATGATAAAAACACTCAAATTATCTTTTTTAAAAAGTGAAGATTAGTGATGCAAAGCAGATAAATACAAGATCTGCCACTTAGGAACAAGATTAACTTCTTACAATTTCATTTTTTGAAATGTCTTTCTCACATTTCCATTCCAGGTTTGCATATGCCTTCAACTGAAGTTGTGTGTGCACGTTGACTTCCTGTTCACATAGGAAGTTTTTGCATATTTTTGGTGCACCCACAAGGACAAATAGTCCTCAGATCCAGAGTCACTAAAAATTGGAATTTTTGATTAGGGTAGACATCATCTGGCTGGCTGCCTGTGTGACAGGATCATTTACATCTTGCAGGGAATAATGTTAAACACAGCATAAGTGACTGTATGGCTGAATGTGATATTTATGGACTGTTAAAGACTACCTTTTTTTTCTCATTCTATTTTTTTCTGCATTAGCAGCATTTTTCTTAGCAAGAGGTTTTGTTTTTGTTTTTGTTTTTTTTTTTTAATCCCATCCTTACCTCTGTCCTTTCATTCACTTGGGCAAGTTTTGTTTTGTTTTGTTTTTTTTTAATCCCATCCTCACCTCTGTCCTTTCATTCACTTGGGCAGAAATCATCTGGACTATGCATGACTAGAGGTGAAGAAGACATTCTTGGAAGCGCGCAAGGTCAGGTTGGATGGGGCTTTGAGCAACCTGGTCTAGTGAAAGACAGGGTTGGACTAGATGATCTATAATGTCCCTTCCAACCCAAACCATTCCATGATTCCATGATTCTAAGCAGCCAGTTGTCCTAATTAGCAGCAAAAAGCCAGGTGGGGGGGTTGCAGGGTGCATTTTTAAGATTGTCACCTGCTGATCTAAAGCCTCACTACTGCCGAAACAGATAACTCTGCTCTACTCCGTCTTTGGCCACACTGTCCCACTGCCTACCTTGTACTAGCCATGAAGATTTTCTAGCCAAATGGATTGGTGAGCTGAAAATGGCATGAAAACCAAAACAAATCAGTCTGAATCACAGACCAGGTGCCTATTGACCAGCATCTACAGAGACGGCAGCAGTAAGAGGTGGCAGCTGAGGAAGGTGTTGGGTTCACATGTCCCCTTTGCACGGTTTTCTACAAGGCACCTTAGTATAGAGTTGTGACTCCTACAGAGAGCAGTGCAATGTTACCACTGCTGCTCAGCAATCACAACTTGGGGGAATGTGGCAAGAAGGAAACATGCAGGGACAGGAGCAAGTAGCTGAAGTGAATAGGACAGAAATGGCTATTTAGGCTAGCAATGCACCTGAAAAAAAAATCAGTAAGAGTATGCCTTTAGAGCATGAGTCCTACTGGGAGGAATGGGAACAAGAAAACTGCTCTCCTAAGCTCAAGAGAGAGAAAGAGAAGTCAGCAATCATAGGTCTGTAATGCTTCTGAGAGCCAAGACAAACCTGATATTGCTATAGCAGAGGAAAACAGTGTAATAACAATGCTTATTCAATATTTCTCCAATTTTTGCTCTGGCAATACAAACTTTTCCTGGTTAGAGAATCAAATAGCAAACTTCTAACTCATCCTTTCAAGAGGAGCACTGGGCTTATGAACGTTGGATTTAACCACCTTTGTCTGCCTTGTGAGAATGTTTAATTCAGAGAGTAGTTATACATATGAGTTGAAAGCAGCAGGAAACCAAGTTATCTCTACTGTCCCATCTTGGTTTTGTAACACAAGTTTTTAATGCAATTAGCCTCATTACCATAAATATGCTGTTATAGCTGTATTTATTTTAACTGCATCTCCTGTTAAAAATGCCATTTTCCCTTAATATGTAACTGATAATCAATCAGCTCTCTAAGATTTTCATTTTGAGGAGAAGTATCTGGAAATGGGATCAACATGGCAGAGCTTGATCTCACTGGTGTAAAACCGAGAGAAGTCCCTTTTCTCTGACTGTTTCCTCTCTTTACCAGACAATTCAGACAAAATCTTGAAGGTGTTTTTTCCCCTTCACCTGCTGCTTATGCTCTTAAATTTCACTTGACTCTAATTTCTGATGCCACATAAATTCAGACACGTAACTTCTGGATAAAGAAACAAAACCAACATGTCAAGGCTCCTCTGCAGTGCTGAGAGACAAGCAGGCAGTTACAGAAATCTGGAATGAGTGCACTGAGAAGATCCAAAGAATCTGATATTTTTACATTATATATTAACTTGGGTTCAAATCCTGAAATACAGTTCACTTTTCACACACAAAAGTACACCAGTTGTTTCAGGCATAGGAACCAAATTTATGCTGACAGTCGATCATAGCTTGTCTGTCATTAACAAATAGTACCTACGTAATTTTCTGCACAAATTACTGTAATTACTGACACCAGCACAAGTTATTTCACCTCCTAATAATGTAAATGAAAAGCATTTGTTCCTGTAGATGTGCACACAAAGATCTGGTTTAAAGTAGTTATTACTTTTTGATTAGATTTTTTTTTTTTTAAGTCATGGTACTATGTAAAGCTGTGCTTTTCCTGCCATTTTTACCAATCAAGATTCATTCTTGAAACCTACAGACTTGACACGGGAGAAAACTATTCTAATTCATTAACAAATGCTATTTGCTTTCTAGAACATTAGGTGATATACCTTTAACCGAGTACAGCTGGGTCACTGCTAAGTTGGATGGCTCTTCTAGACAAATATTTAATAATTTGTCACCAATAAAATGGAGACAGAAGGAGCACTCTGTCAGTTTGGGGTCTGCTTAACATCCATAGATGTCAGGGAGAGACTCATCAGTTTCTTTTGTTCATCCTCCATCTGATGAGGAGGATTTAGCATTTATCATCTTCTCCCTGTTGCAAAGCTGAACACAAATACTTTCTTGAAAAGCTCTCTGCCAATTATGTTGAAGCTTGAAAATACAAAATAAAATCAAAGTTCATCTTGCAGCCTCTTATCCATTTGCAATCAACCCACAAATAATCTGTCATCCATTCAGTTACTTCCGTTTTAAAAAATACAGAGAGAAATCAAGACACAAATTTACAAGTAATTTGGGTTTTTTTGTGTAAGGCAATTTACAGAGCCCTGATGTTAAAAGTTTACAAGTATATAAATGATACAGAGAAAGAAAAGAGATGGTGCTTACTGAACTGTAGTAATAAGGTGAAGACACCCTGAAAATGGATTCATGAGTTATTGCACTTTGCTTTGACTCTTTTTATCTCCCTGAAACTGTACTTTTGGTCCCTTAGTTCAGTTTACTGATGATGTTTTCTTGCTATACTCTTAGGAACAAACTGAAACAAGAATGTTTTATTTGCCAGTGAGAAACACCCTATACTCTCACAGAGTAAAATCAGACACTTGTGACTTTATAAGAAAGATGAGGACAGACTTTTTAGTAGGGCCTGTAGCGAAAGGACAAGGGGTAATGGTTTTAAACTGAAAGAGGGTAGATTTAGACTACATAGAAGGAACAAATTTTTTACAATGAGGGTGGTGAAACACTGGCACAGGTTGCCCAGAGAGGTGGTAGATGCCCCATCTCTGGAAACATTCCAGGTCAGGTTGGCTGGGGCTGTGAGCAACCTGATCGAGTTGAAGATGTCCCTGCTCATTGCAGAGGGGTTGGACTAGATGGCCTTTAAAGGTCCCTTCCAACTCAAACCCTTCTATGATTCTATGTCTACTCAGAAATTACACTAAATATTTGCTAAGGGAATTGTACTTTAGTATATATAACTAGAAAGATACTGTGAACCTATATTTGAAACCTGCACTCAGAAATACAGATTTTTTTCAGACTGGTCCCAGACCATGAGAGATTTTCTAAGACCTTGTGCTTAGCAGTGTTGAGACTCAGAGTATAACACTTAAATGCGACTGTTTCAGCCTGAGTTACACTACAGATTTTCTTTGAGTAAGAGTTTCCCTGATATTTTTCGTCAGGGTTCCTCATGACATATAGTATAACACGAGACCCTGCTATTAGTCCCTTGAGGACCCCTATCTAGGAAGAGTATTAACATGGCCTTTCTATCAGCTATTTCAATTAATAACAATTCCTGAACTTCCCCACAATGCCAGAGGTAGGGTATAGGTCAGTCTCCGGGAACAATGTACACAACATTCCTAATGAAAAGTGAAACTCTGGGGAAAGAATGAATGTATTAATGTGTTGAATTATTCCCAGACCACTTCTGGGCCACCCCTTGGAAATTTTAGGCTGCTATTTGGACAAAAAGATTCATCCCAGTGAGACCACTAATATAGAACCCAAAGCCCACAAGATCAATTTCAGGTGTAAAGAAACCCAGCTCTGCCTAGAGCTGGACAAATGTGTTTTATATGAAGTCAAGACTTAGTATTAAAAGCCTTAGTGCAGTCCAAAGCAAAGTCTCCAGTCTCCAAATACTGAAACCTGCTGGGACAACAGCCTTTGGTGAAGAACCAGACACCCATCTGACCAAATTGTTCCCAAGGAGCACGATCCTGGCTGCAGCAAGAGAAAAGCTGAAAAGCCAGAGAAATCCTAGCTGGTTGTGAACAAACAAATGCAGACTGAGACTGCAGTTTATCTGTTCTAGTATTCATTAAGATTTTCACATGTGGAGAAGCTTCTTTTCTAAAAATATTTTATCCCTCCTAGCCACAACTAAAGCAAAAAAGAGGGAAATCAAAAATACTAAATTACTGTTGAGGACAAGCAAAGGAAATGTTTGTGGTTTTTGGCTGGAAGACACTCTCTTTATTTCTGCAGGTGCAGGATTTAAATAGCCCTACACCTACTGTTTGTCTTCATACTGAAGCAAAATGAGAAAATTTTGTTATGATCACTGAATCTTGGGGCTGGAAGAAACTCAATGGATCATTTATTCTATCTTCTCAACCTGAGGCAGAACAAACTATAGTTGCATCATGGCTAACAAATGGCTCTCTGGCACACATGGGTATTTTCCATGCTACAGACCTGGTGACCTGCCTGATAATCTATCACATCACAATCCTCACTTGTCTTAAATCCAGTCCAAATCTTGTTTATCATAATTTGTCCATTAAATTTTGTTTCACGCTCTCCTTAGGGGGCACACAGAGCACACTCACTTTTCAAAGATGCGCTGCAAGGCAAGAAGATTGTTATCAGGGTCCCATAACTTCCCTCTAAGTCTTTGGTATTTCAGATAAAGTACTTCACATCACTCATTCTTTCCTTGTAGGATAGGCTTTCTAAATCTCTAATCATTTTTACTGCTTTCCCCTGGAGTCCCTCCAACTGGCCTACACCTTTCTTGAAGTAGAAAGCTCAAAGCTTTACCTGGGATGGATGAAAGGATTGCTCTTATGTCTTATAAACCATATCTCAATTTATAAATCCCAATATAGTATTTGAACATTTCATCACAGTATGATGTGTAAAAGATAAGATGCTACAGCTAACAAAGTTCTAGATACTCTTCCACGGGATTCTTTTCCCAACAGTTTTCTGTTAAGCACTATTTGGTAGATTATTTGATTATTTCTGCTGAAAGTACCTTGCAGTTGTCCCTGTTGAATTACACTTTTGGTTTTTTCAGACAACTTTCAGTGTTAAACCCTCCCAGCACATGGTGTCATCTAAGAAAAATGTGAAAGAGTTGCAAAAGAAGAGTATGGTATCCTCTGGTAACCATTACTCTTCAAACTTTTTCTAGGTGCTTATGAAGAGATTCCCTACTTGTTCCAGTATTCTTCTGGGCTTCTGAAAGCAAACAGATGGCTTTATATTCCCTTGGCTCTTCTTGTTCACTTCAATAAAGATGAGCTTTCTGCTTACTCTTTCCAGTTTTTCATTTTACCTTGTCCCCACAGGTGTTCAAAACTAACCATTGTTAGCACTCAAAACCACTTGTTGTCAGCTAAGTTTCAGTGGTCTGGGATCAAGACCATCAGGACCTGCAAGCGTAAAAATACCCAACTTCTTTAAGTGCTGCCAGGCCTATTCCTTCTTCATTTGAGGTTGAGGTCTTGTCCCTTTGTTGCTGGTTTTAATCACAGTAGCAACCTTATCACAGATGGCCTTTCTGTGAAAACTGATTCCAGCAAAAAGGTAGGCACTTTTTATATCTTGCCTTGAAAGCACCTATCATCTTAACATCTCCCTGTAACTACAAAGCACATCTCTAAACTACAATTATTTTCACTGCATTACAGAGGGGATGTGATTTGCTATAACAGAATTTAAAAATATTATTTAAAAATAACTTTCAGAAATTTTGGCTATGGTATTTGATAATCATTCGAATTTAGAAATGATACATATCTGACCTACAGACTATAAATAAGACTTACCCCTGACCTACCATTTACACTCTGTTCATTTTTCAATTACAGTATATAAAATGTAAATGTGCCTACAGTAAACAACTTTACTAAATTATTTACTGTAATTTTATGTTTCCTCATTTCAGGTCTCTGTTTCCTGGAGTGGTTAGTATGTCTTTGTATTAACTTCATAAGACATCCCACACATTGTTTTGTGTAAGAAACAAAACAAACAAAAAACCAAAACACAGTTTAGGGAAAAAAAGTCTGTTATGTCCTTATTTGCAAATATCACTTTCCAAAATAAAAACATCAAGCATGCCTTGAGGACATTGGTCTTTTAGCTTATGCAACATAACTTTTATCATATCCTAAAGACTTTTTGTGTCATTATATCCTTTTTTACATCTTATTCAGTTCTAAGATCTTGCTTTGCAACTGTTTCTTCCTGTCAAAGATAACAATTGGACAAAATTCTTTCTAAAAAAATCCAAGAGCATGCTTTTTATTTGTTCGTATAAATCATTACTCAAAATTCAGAAGTCAACATCACAGGTAAAGAACACAGAGCTTGGTGCTTTCGGAATACTTTGGATATACTAGCTAGTGTTTCTGGTTTCACAGAAGGTTCCCTCCACAGACATAATTTGCTTTTTTAAGCTTTCAGAGTTGCATTTGTCTCAGAAATGACACACTAAAGACATAAGCATTAAGCTGTCTCCTTGCCTTTCTCATACAAAGTCAGCCAAAATGTGCCCTGGAAGAGGTCACAGGATTTTTTTTCATTTACCAAGAATACCAAATGCTTAACATTGAGAAAAACATATTACCTTGCCATTGTCCCAAGTGGCAGAATTTCTGAACAAAAAAGTCTTAAATGAGTCTCTGCAAGCAAAGAAAAAGAAGTGATACTCTCTCACAAATCACATGGCTTTACTGCTCACTCAAAAGAAGAAGAGTTGAAGAGCAGCTGCCTATGTGTCAAGGAACACAAGTCTGGCACAGCAAGACTCGACTGCTTCTGCAAGAAGTTTGATCTCACTGCATCCACAATATTGGAACCTCTGCTATCCGTCCAAATCAGCTGCCCTTTGTACATGTCACCGATGCAACACATGTGCTACCAGAACGTTTGTGGACTGGAGTCCCAGAGCCTGGACTTCTTGGCCTCTTATCTTGAGATGGCACAACTGGAAAGTATGGTCATCTGCACAGACCATTTGTTTCATGGCAAATGGCAAAGGACCTTCTGCCATTTAAACTCCAAAAGAAAGGCTGTCATTTCTAGGAATACTAATATAATATTTAAAGAAACAAAAGAAAAAACTCCTAACTGATGAAGGAAAAGCAGTTTTTCAAAGCTGTTGGACAAATGGTCTAAAATCACAAATGGCAAATTAAAGTCAAAATACTACAGGGAAATTTCTTTTTGCCAAGTGTTGAGATCTGGTTAGCTGTCACCTAAAAAGAACACAAGTTGCATTCTCTCTCTTTTTTTTTTTAAAACAGTAATTACAATTTTAGCTAGAATTCGGAATACTGAAAGCAAAATGAGGATGACAGACCTGCAGAAAGGTCTAGGATATAGTACTGGAAACAGTCAGATGAATGACTATTTGCAATTAATCACTTTCGTGTCTGGTTTCTGACTAACTCAGCTATTCCCTTCCGATGTTCAGAGATGCTTTAATGTAACTCCTTCCTTTTTTTTTCAACTAGTGAAAACAAAAGAATAATATTGACAACTTAGAACATTTTTAAAAATAGGCTGCAAACTGATATTTTATTTACCATATCACTCGAATATTTAAAGCTTCACACAGCATTGTCACTCCACCACAATCAGAATCTCCAATGCCTTTCTCAGAAGACTTAAAATATTGACTGTCTGCCTGTGCTTAGGATTACAGAAAAAAAATGAGACAAGAACACAAGAAAAATTAATAGCTACAGCTCCCCAAGCTATAAAAATATAATTAAATACAATGTATTCTTTTAAAGGTGCTTTTCATGGCACTGCAATATTTCGCTGATGCATATTGTCTTCCAGACAGTAGATTTCTTGAGAAAGATCTGGATGTCTGAAAAACTATCAAGACGACAGAACTTGCTACATAGATAATTAACCAAACAATAAAGGATGAAATCACTACTCTGTAATTTCACCTGGTTAATTTGCACATTTGGCTTTATATTCAGAAAAGGATGAAGCTCTGCAAAGATGCAAATACAAAGATTTTCAGACAACTCAGTTGCAAGTGACAGATGTCGTGTCAATGAACTTATTCCACATAGGACGCTAAACCCTTAATATATCTTCTGTTGCATCAAGGTGTCACATCAGGCTCACAGCAATTGCTGTCATTTAATTGTTTATTTATTAAAGTGGTGAAAGACCAAGCATAATCATTCTCTAAAACTTACCTGAGGAATTTAAAACAAGGACATGTAGGTGGTGAAAAAAGGCCAAGAAAACTGCCACTCCCTAGAAAATTCTCACTCCTCCACTAAGAAAACAGAAAAAAGATATTGGCCTCCTGTCTACAGAAGGAGTTCTTTCCACACTCAGCCCAGTAGTTTAGCAAATGACGCCATTCTCCTTCCTCATGTTTTGATTTATTGTGTATCTGGAAATACTGATGAGACAATTAACTCTCTGCTACACTGTCTGCTGCATCTCCTCCCTCTCTTATGTTGGCCTGATGAAAACAGCAATGGCAAAATAATGAAAGGGATCTTCTGTAACTCCTCTTTCAACTCTTACACAGCACTCTAGAATGGGG
>NW_009605521.1:0-16972 GCF_000690535.1 Cariama cristata | reverse complement strand
GGAGGGGGGGGGGGAATGATGAAACTATTCTCTGACCCAGAAATTTATGATCTAAAGGAAAAAAGGAGTACAAAAGCATGCTATAATGACAAAATTATGAGACTTACTGTAGATACAATACATTTCGTCAGGAGAAAAATTTAGAATTGGAAAAGAAGTTGGCTAAGATTCATTGGGAATTTGTGTAACACTTGTCATAGAACAAAACAAAACAAAAAAAAAGTACTTAGTGGTGGAGACAAGTCCCTGGGATTTTTAAAAATGACACAGAGAAAAAGGCAGCAGTGTCAAATAGGATCCCAAAGCACAGACATCACAGTTTTCCATACAAGCCCGAGACAAAAGATGTTCCAAGAAACTTCTCAGCAGTGCGCTGGAGATCATTATGCTGCAGAATTTTTTTAATGGTCTGCTTTATTCTCATCTAGAAGCAAGCCATATGAGCCAAACCTGGACATGCATCCATTACTTATCCAACAGCTGAGAACCTAAAAGCCCTTTCTCTGTGTATGGGCAGAGGAAGCGGACAAAGAAAAGAAAATGCCACATCTTCCTCCCATCAAATTTCCAGTGAGAGGTTACAGAGTTAAATTTGCCAAGCTGACAAGAACAGTATCAGGGGGAATCTGGTAAGTCGTGCTAACTGCTCTTGATTCTCAGCAAAAGCCACAGAAGTAACTTTGACCAAAGCAAAAGGATTGACATCTTATGACAGAGAATGATAAAAAACAAGGTCACATTGGTACACCATACCACTCTGTCTCTAGTCATAGCTGATGAAACTACCTAGGTAACTGTGTAATAATACAAATCTCCTACCTAATTCAGAAAGGACAAGCACAGAAGATTTTGTCAATTGAAATGTCAATGGTCTACTTAGCTCCAAAGATGGCTGAATTTGGTCTGATGTGACAACAATTTGATACCATCATCTTCTGCCATTTAACTGCAATTGTAATAAACAAGATGACAGATTTACTTTCTTTCTCCACTGAAGACAAAAAGAAGCCAGCCAAAGCTTATTTTTCTTGAAACAAAATCTTAAGCTTTTTGGCATCCAAGCCTACCTGCACGTTTCTTTCCCTGTGCTGCTGCTTTTGCTCTATTGCAGCCACAGTTCATTAAGATGAACTGTGTTCTGCTGAAGCTGCTTCATCAGTAAGTATTGCTGAAGCAATTTAGTAATGATCTTAATGCGTAGTGCTGGATTTTTATAGCCATCTCAATTGGCTATTAAAATACAGCACTGCACTTTGAAATTGCTACCGCACCACTTCAGAAATAGTTAGCATGATGGAGTTGCAGAAAGTACTATTTATTTCAGTAGAAACCTCACTCTTTGTGAATGATTTCTAAACTGATACTTAAAATCTACTATGAGATTAGATGTTCGTTTTGCATATTAACCCAGGATTCTTAGAACTGTTTGGAGAGTTCTTAAGAATGGAATGGTTTTGAGGGAAAAACCAAACAAAACAAAATAAATATATGTATACAAAATTGCTGCACAGTCTTCCAAGCCATCTTGTTTATTCCTTTACTGCTAATGGAAAATGACAGTGAAACACAAATGAGGGAATTCAGAATCATCATGAAAATATAAGACTTCAAAAAAAGTGATATCCTGCAGCTCACAGGATAGCTCTAGTTTTAGGAGAGACAACCAACCAGATGGATGGCTTCTGAATTTCATTTGAAATTATATTTGGATAATCCTGGAAAATCATCACTTTATCGATTGATGACTTAGCTCCAAAGACGGATGAACTTGGTCTTATGTGACAACAATTTATACCACCATCTCCTGCCATTTAACTCCAATCGTAACAAAAAACATGACAGATCTACTTTCTTTCTCCACTGAAGACAAAAAGATGGTAGCCAAAGCCTGAAATACTAGAATTGAAGTGCCGCTCTAATCACAATAACTATTATTATGTGAGATTACAATAAATAAGCACTACTTTTCTTCAGGAATGGAAGGAACCACTCTACAGAATGAATGGTTTTTAAGAAATAGTTCATATGTGGTAATTTATACAAATGAGATGGCAAGTCTGTATTGACCAAAGGCAGATAATACATTTAATATTTTATTTGTGCCATAAAGCAGAACAGCAGCTGTATGCAGTTATCATCACTTAAATGAAAGAACGAGATCTTCAGTCTGTGAAACATGAAGGTGCAGATATAACCTACCACTTTTTCTCCATCAGGCATTGGCAACACTAATATGTCAAAATATTTTTTGAAAGCAGCAAAGGGTTTTATAGCACTACAACAGAGCTTTCCAGTTTTATGAGTTTCAAGAGAATACAATTTTCATGTGATAAACTATGCAGATACTCACACATTCTTACATTAGACAATCGTAGCCTGCAGGGAAGTCATGCCTTTTAGGGATGTTAACTTATAAATGATGGTTTTGAATCACTATCTTAAAATTGGAAAATTATGTATTAGTGCTTGACAGAGCACTTTCTGCTAATTGGATGAAATGCAAGTCCCTTCAAGCAAAGATGTTTCACAAAAAATGGTATTTTAGTTTCAGTTGTGGTGGTTTTCTATTTATACCTGTAGTAAGTGATAGTGTGTTACAGTAATGTGAAGTGACGCACTTAAATTAGAGCTGAGAACCTAAATAATTGTTTAAATCTAGGTTTGGGAAAGTTTCCCTGCTTCCTCATTTTTCTACAGCTCTCATTTTTAAGTTGCCCCATTTTGCTCTGTTGTAGATCAGGATTCACTTAATAGCTCAAAGCACAGGAGGAGAACACTGAAAAACAGAAGTAAATTCACAGCTGATGAGATCATAACACCGAAATTCTTTAAAGACCATAAGAAAAGGTTTAAGGTTCTGTTCAAACTGTGAAAAAAAGTTTTGTTGAAAACACTTTGGAACTATAAAAACACTTCTCAGCATGAAATGAAAAATATTTTGAAGGTTTCAAGTGATCATAAATTAGCAAAACATCTGCCTAACTTGCCATAAAACCCCCTCTCCCCAAATGCTAACGTTTGCTGTGCAGTATTTAGTGTCCCTGAAATTAGAGAAAATAGGCCAGTATAGTAGTAGAAGTGATAGCTATATTAATAAAAGAATATGAATTGTCATTAGTCTGAAGCAAGCACTTGCAATCGGTTATCAAACAACAACATCTGAAAGCTCTCAGTGTTCTCTGAAATTGGGAAAGAAATAATTGGGGTTCGTTCTTTGCAAAAGCTCCCTCTTTCATTTTAAGTGCTGTAGCTACTACCTGAGATAAAAAGGTAACCTTTGGCTTTACTTTAGTACATAAAATTGGTAAGATTTCTCCTTTTCTTACTGGGAGCAGTACTTGTAAAAAATAAAAACACCTCTATTCTGCTGTTCTGAATTGAACACTTTTTAGTAGACATTTTAAAATACACATAATTCTACTGTACTTTCTTGACTATTTCAGTTGTCACTGCAAGGTGGGATGCTATCTATGCAGCAGAACACGAAATTTTTCAATAAAGCCATCAATCCAAACTAAAATATATGAATTTCTATGAAACAGAAGTATGAACTTCTATGAAAGTATAGACAGTAATGGAGTCAAGAATATTTCAGTAACAATTCAAGGTAAATCTACAGTGAAATCATACCTTATATTGATGTTGAAAATCTCTGTGTCTTCTCAGGAAAATTCCATAACTAATCAATGGGTTAAAAAATATACTACTTAAAACATACTGATTCTTTTCTTAGTATAATGAGAAAGCTTCATGACTACCCAATGACTTTATTCATCTCTGTGTCTTCTCAGGAAAATTCCATAACTAATCAATGGGTTAAAAAATATACTACTTAAAACATCTGATTCTTTTCTTAGTATAGTGAGAAAGCTTCATGACTACCCAATTACTTTATTCAGTGTCATCAAGAATAAAACAAATAGTTATGTGAAAAGGAAATCTACCACATGCTGCATAGTCATTTCAGTCCAGCACAGAAAACAATGAAATGGAAACTCTGGAACTGGTTATGCCCAATGACTTCATCTAACATTTAGATGGATATACACAATTCAAAAAATAAATGCATATTATGCCCTTTCTATTCATGCCATCTTATTTTTGAGTATTTTATTGAGATGCTCAGTTTAGGAGCTTAGCCCTTGCTGATTAAGAAGAAAATTAAGATAAGGAGGATAGCCATCCAGAGAGAGATACAGAATTGGGCTGAACAGAGCTTAACAGATGCATTAATTTCTAATTTAGAGCCACAAAACATAACACTCCAAACAGATTAAATGAAGAGTCCTGATACGGCCCTAATTCTGAGAGCAGGAAAGAGTAGACGAATAAGTGCCCTCAAATATCTTTTCTTAAGTGCCCACAGCTGGGTGGGGTGAACCTGATCAGAGTGTATCAGGCTGAATTCACCGGGAATGAGAAGAAAACATGCTTACAGACAACAGAAAAGAGACACAGCCGCTGACCTGTCCAGAGCCTTTCTGTCTAAAATACAGCGAACTTAAAGGCAGCTCTAGCCATTGCTGCAAGATTCTGATATAGTTCAAACATCGTAATGATTGTTACTATTGCATTATCATGAAGGGTGTGGGAAATTAATCCTGTTTCTCTGTAACTTTATACTCAAGCCACCAGAATACCCAGCGGGCAGAATCAACTATCCTTTATATTGTTACTTTTCTGGGTGCTTTTAAGTCCGCCATTTCTCCTCTCATTTCGTGGTACTCAGCTGTTCTGCTTCACATACCCTAAACTTCATTTCTGCAGCTGTGTTGTATTTTAAGATATCACATTTCCTATAGAATTGAGATCAGAAGTTTATTATGTGATCCAACACTGCCATAGTTACTGGAATAATTATTTTCTGCATTTTTTTTTTTCTTCTGTTGTATAATATCAGAGCTTAAATTATCAGTTAGGTATTAGTAGGTAACATGTCACACAACCTCTGTGTTTAACTAAGTTTCTGACTGCCAGAAATTTTCTACAATGGTAGAAAACCATTTTTCTGGCTGATTCTTTAAAAACTGGGATTAAAAAAAAATAATTTCTATAACTAATCTCATATCAAACGTACTACTCAATACTTCTGGTTTTAGTAAAAAGTAGATTTGCAGTGTGATAGGACAGCATGAAAATCCCAGAGGCCAGCGGAATTCCCTTGGTTTAAAATCCTCCAGTTAAATGCAATCGAATGGGTTTGAGCACTGTGATCTCTGAACAGTGACTGAAGTTCGTAATTCACTGTTCGTACACAGTTCTTTGGAAGGTCTTATCAGAAGCTAATACACAGGTTATATTACAAAGCCAAATACCACCATTAAATTGCTTTGTTTCAAATGTCTGCATATTTGTTCCCCAGGAACAAATACTGCAGCGTACACAATCCATTCTCATTACTGTTAGTCTTGTTATGTTTCAATACAGAGCAAAAAGAGCGTATTACTTAAGGATAGGATTTTCAGTAGTGTCTAAATCCTATTGATTTTTCAATAAGAAAGCTCCATTGGATATCCTTCCTCTGCTACAGCCCTCAGCTACTGCAAAGACTCTGGCTGCTAAAACCTGCAGTGTCCTGAAATAAAACACCTCCTGTTTACTACTAAATGCCATGCAAAGCCAAACAGCGAGTCACTAAAATTGTGTGTCTGACTGAAGAGACATACAAAAGGCATACAAAAGATAACGTGCTGAGTAGGTGAAAGAGAGGAAGGTCCTGCAATGATCACAGTTAGCAATTACCTTCAAGACACAGACTGTAGACATCAGCCAATATCATCTATCAGGTGTGGCAAACTGATGAATGCACAGCTTTAAATATCTACACAGTTGCAGTTCTCTTTGAAACCTTGATTCTTCTGTTTTCCCCAAAAGTCAAGTTAAAGAGTTACATGGCCTTTTAGCCCATATGATGCTAGGACAGCTTTTCTATTTTTTTGCACAGAGATCAGCATTCAAAGGGACCACTTGGCAGCACGCTACCAGGACCTTTCCCCTGCCATATGCCCAAAGCCATTGCTACACAATGCATATTTAACTTCTTATGTTCAAAATATATTTGCAAAATTAACCTATGTCTTTTGTATGGTGGTTGCTAGCTAGAAAAATTAACATCCAGTTTAAAAAGAATCTAACATCTATGGACTCATAGCTTGTAAAAGCCCTTGTCCTGAAGACCTCAGATGAAATTAAAAGAATATTTATATAAAAAGCCTTGCAAATTTCCTTCTTTATCACCTTCAAGTGCTGAAAGGTATGATCTACTACACATACACAGGTAAGCTAGTGATCTCTGAGTTTACATGGTATTATGAAAGCCAAGACTTGCTTTCATGTGGTAAATTCTCAACATTGTGAGGAGTGAACTCAGTATATACCAAGTTATAAACTGACAAACAGGAAAAGATCAACTGAAGAGATATTTGCTACCCCAAGTTTAGCACAGAACAGCCTTCCTGTCTGAAAACCAGATTTAATTTCTTTATTCACTTTGTCAGTAGGAAGGAAGGAATGGTGTGGGAACTACCATGTTGATTTTCAGGTCCTGCTCTGGACACCAAAACATCCCAATTTTCACTCTGGGTCGTAAGAAACACTGTATATAAATAGTAAGTTGTTCTTGCACTGTATAGTAATGGTGTGAAAGAGCAGTTCACAGATAAATCACCTGAAATATGAGTAGATAAGCATCATGTGAGTGACTAGCACCGAAACCTACAGCCAAGATTCACAGGTTTTATTCTCAACTTCTGCCATGAGTTTGATGCCTCTCAACAGAGAGTTTATTTTTCATGGAAGATTTTTAAAAATTCATATGAAAATAGCTACAGATATTATAATTAGTATTGATAAGATTTCCAACCAATCTGTAACCTGTTTTCTTCATTCTGCTTTTTTCATCTGTGGAATATAGAAAGCATACAAGGGTACGCTTCCTTACTGCCTAGATTATAAAGATTAAAAAACTGGCTTTTGCAAAGAACTAGCCCATCAGCTTTTTTTTCCTCCAAGTTTCCAGTTAACTTATTGCTATAATATTAAAGTTCAAATTTAAAAAAGATACTCAGCTTAACAATAAAATTCACTATTTATAGCACTTATCTGTAGTAAACTTCATACAGGAAAATAGCTACAAAATGATGTTCGTAGCACTAAGCAGCAAAGTTTCTTGAGTTTGTAACAGAAGGCATTTTTTTGATATCCATTCTCTTTTATGAAAATAAATGTAAAAATCACTAATTTCAGGCATACAATCAAAACAAACGTGATGCAAATATGTTATTAGATAACGATTGCCTCTCTTGTCTGTTTCCACAATGCAGCAAAAATTTGGTTACAGTGAATAATTTTACTGTTTCATCACAACCTGAAAGGATATGTTAATTTTAGTTTCTTTAGCCTTAGGTTACTCAAAATGACTATCATATCACATAGTTTAATTCGAAAGCTTTAAAAACACTGCTGCCTGCACTACTATTCTCAGTTCATACACGTACAAAATATGATTAGAGATGCTTTTCTATTAGAAAGTCAATTTAGTGTTGTAATTGACCACAAGGACCCAGACTTTTGGGGGTTTACCCTCAGATGCATGTTTAAATATATCTTACTGCTCGCCAAGAGCAGAGGACAATGAATACACTGCTGTGTCAAATAACCATGATATACATAGAAGAGGTATATTGCAATATTAAAAACAGTACACTATCTTTGCTTACTATGAATGGATAATTTCAACAATTCCATGTGTATTAGAAACAAATACACTCCATTAGTGTTATAAAAAACTATGTAGAGGCATACTGTAATATTCACATGAGATGAGATGTAAAGGAAACCACTGAAAAAGCCACAGGTTAGTCACTGTAGGTAAAACAGGCAGAATAATCTCATGTGCATGGCATATATTAAGGGACAGGCAAACTTCTTCATTTCATGTATATACCATTAATTAAAAACTTGCTTATGAAATAATTATTATGAAACCAAAAATCTACTTGTGTTCATTTTATTCTCATGTACTGTGAAAATATTCATTTTCTTTGCCCAGAAATTAGCTATGAAGAAAAATACAGTAGCCAGAGGAAAACAATAAAATGAAATTTGTAAAAAATAACACTTCTGCAAATAAAAACTTTTTGCAAAAGGAAAGGTGAAAATATAATATTCACAATTTGTACTGATGCTACAGAAAAAAACTCAAATTCCTTTCTAGAAGCAAGAAGGTTCTGCTGGAAGTGATAAAGCTGATTTAGACTAGTGAAGGTTTCATGCTAGACTTCTATGTAATTTTGTTGAAGGATAAAATAAAATTCTCCTACATATCTGTGTAAGTCAGTATTCTTATCTTCTTTTTCCAAAGATAACTCTAGAAGAAACCATCAACATTAAAGTAGAAAGTATTAAGTTGAATAATCATAAAGCCTTCTGAAAAAAGGGAGAATTCAGAAACTCTGTATTCAACAGCATCTTAAATGAAAGTCAAAGGTTTCAGTAAAGGAACTTTAGAGGAAGTACATGTGCTGCCAATGCAAAGCACAGCATCTCTGCAACTTGCATTTCTTTGGGAGGTAACAAGCCATCTGTACAGTAAACATCAAATGAAACAAAGCACAACTTGAATTCCTTTCTATTTCAGGAAGAGACATGCAACCATGAATTTAAGTTCTATCAGTCTAGATTAACTGCATTTCAGTATTTGACAGGTCAACCAGTTAACAAATCAACAAAGTCAGATGTCATTTGAGCTACAAGAGAGGTTAAGCATCAAGTTTAAAACAGACATCTTTTCATCATCATGTTTACCTTTAGGTCCTTTGAACAACTTGATCTCTACCACGGTCTCCAGAATAGGCCTTCTTCGACGAACATACAATCGTACTATCGAGCCAGCTTCTTTTAGGGCCTCCACGGCTTTGCTATGTGAGACTTCTGACACGTCAACCTCATTCACTCGCAAGATGCAGTCATTGACCCTAGAAGAAAAACAAAGAACCACAGATACTAAATGCTTCAGCTGTTACTTTGGACCGAATAGAGTTTTGTCAGTAGTGCTGTAAAATGAAGAACACTTCATTGGGAAGTCTGCCAGATGACAGACTTAACGCGATATGCTTCCTCAGCAATGAGACAGAAACAAAACACTTAATCCCTCCAAAAGATGTACCTGATTCAAACTAAAGTCTACCTAATCACCCACACCTATCATCCTCCTTCATAAATTGGGGTTGGATCCACTACGGTGATAGAAATGAGTAATAAACCACTTGTCTTTACAGACTTCATTGAAACACTTTTTACTAAACAATATAATTGAGTTACAACATTCATACTGCATGCTGCTACTACTATAGTTGCTCTTAAGGAAATCAGTTGATTCCATTTAACATAGAGACCAGTAATTGTTCAAATACCTCCTTAAATCTCTCTCATTTCTTCATCAGAGCCAAAGAATTCTAAATGGTCAAAGTAAAAATGCTGTCCTACAAAAAGTAGACAATTTAAAAGAGAATGTTTCATGCTAAATAACTTGAGTAAATTTCATTCTTTATGTTTTCATCACTGACTGTAGGCTCCAAGATCTGCTGTGTGGTAATAGCATCTATTTTTCATAGAATACTAATAAAATTCCCCCATATTTTTACTTTGGGCATTTACCACATTATCAGAATTAATATATTCACCCTCAAAATGTCCTGGTTAGGTGGAGGAGTATTCTCCTTATCTGTCAGCTTTGTCCAAGTTGGAAAGGAAATCTACACTTTGAAAGCACTAAAATCCATCTCCAAAGCAGCAGGCTAATGAATTAACTACTGGGTCATCCTTTCGTTGCAAATGAAGGGTAAGTGAGAAGAGCAAATTCCAAAGAACTAGATGAACTGAGACTCTATTGTTCTTGCGAATTATATTTATTACGAGATGCCTCTAAGTATTTTGGGTATAGAAGAAAGAGGCATATGTAAATGAATGTGTTCTTCTGCGTATCTGAAAGGACAATCAGCGAAGGAAATATGGGTTGCTAAAAATATTCCCATTTCCGCTGCGTTTCTATACATAAAGATCTACTATCGAATGTTACTCTTTACAACAAAAGAACAGTTGAGCTGGGTACTGCTCAGAAGTCTTAGCACATGAAGGGAGAATGAAGCTTTACCAAAAGTTTATCTGAACTCTGAGAATTCAGGATAGATTTTTGTTATGTTCTTGTGCTGCTGTTTTTGCTTGAAAACAAAACAGAACAACAAAAAGACCACAACTATTTGAAACCAAAGACTTTTTGTGTTATCAGCCTTTTGGAAAAACATTTACAGGGGAAAATGTTGATAGCAGCCTTTATCTGACAACTAGTCGAACTTGGAAAGGACATAAAATTGATACTTCCCTTCTGATAAAAAGTACTGTATTACAAAGTTTCCAGTTTTCCTTCAATGGCTGGGTTTGCTGCTTTCCTTCAATGCCAGAAGTACTAATTTTCCAAATGTTTAATTGTGTGGTTTGGCTGTCAAATTAATAAGTACTCTAATATAAATTGCTTTATTCTTTTAAATAAATCAGGAATACATCCTGCTGGTGTTTCCCACTTAGAAAGATAGCAATTATGTCTAAACTGCTACTCTTTCTATTAATGTTACTATGTATCTTATTCTTGTCAAATTTATGATTCTTATTGTTGCCATATGTGAAATACAACTGGCTATATCATGCTTAAATGAATAAACTATAGGATCCTAACCATTGGATGGTTATGAAGATGAAAGGTAGGAAAAGATTATAAAAACATTAAAAAGGAGGATTAGATGTATTTTGTTTTCATATGCTCTGTGCCCTGCATTGATAAATACTGATATCACTAGATAACTCTATCTACCTAAAACCTCTCACGAAGGCTCTAGTGATGCCTCTTGTTAAGGCAAAAAGCATGTCTTTTGCAGAAAGTCAATAAACAACATGGAATTAATTGCCAAAATCAGTAAGCCATACACTTCCATTTCTTGAAGAAGCAAGGCCCTTTGGAAAAGGAAATTTATACTCCAACAGAAATCTCACCTTAGTGTCTAAAATTTGGCCTTTTAGAGCTATCTACTTCTTTGAAACAGTAAGACTACCTTTAACAAAACATACACAGATTAATACTGCTAGTGTAGGAAGAATATAACAGTGAGAGAATACAAAGCTGATCCAGTGACAGAAATACTTTCAAAGTATTTTGTTTGTACACAAACTGTCAGGGCAGAAGCAGCAGGACAACCATTACCTCATCCAGTCTGCTATGACAAACACATTCAGTGCTAGATATTCAGCTGCGCCCTTCTGAACCTGTAGATTTTTTTCCTCCCTCACAAAGAAAGAGGTGAGGTTTTTAATTTTCATAAATAAAACAAATACAATATTCAAGAACATACATGCACATGCGTACAAGCGTGCACTTATATATGTGCCTATAGAGTTCTGCAGGCTTTAACACAGTTTTTTGGAGGGTGTGCTGACCCAGTAGTAGATCAACAGAACACAATGGTCTCAGAGGTCTACAAATATTCAGACCTCTAAAACAGCAGGTCCATTTATTTCAGCAATGAAATAAATGACATAAGCTGGTGAGATACTCTAACCTTAACGATAATGGCTAAATTATTATTTTATTATTATTAATCTAGAAACTGCAGAGTCTTTTTTAAATTTAGAAACATAGAGCACTTGGAAGATAAAAACAAATCATTATTCATTAAAAAATAAGACAATTTCAGAGAAGAGAATAAAACAAGGAAACTGAAGGAACATCTCAACACACCAACTATGATGTCACATTTTTCTCCTTACATCTACGCAGAAGGTTTTCAAGGCCAGTACTTGGAATAGTTCTTATTGTCTAAAGACAGAAGTCTGTGACAGCGGGCTTGGGATACTTTTTCCTTCTATTTAAACTTTCACAGTACAGTTCCTATTCTGTAAGAACTCTTCTCTTTTAGCGACCTATAAATGCTGCAAGAATATACACCTAAAATAATAACAGCAGCAAAAAAAGTCAATAAATCCAGTTTAAGAAATTTTTTTCAGATGATCAAGTGTATATTCTTACCATTTCGGGGCAAAATTAATCTGCCCTTGCAAACAGCTCTCCAATGTATTTTCCCAGCTTCATTGAGATATTAATGCGACAACTACACTGGTAAAAGTTTATCCCATGGATTCCTTTCCCCATTTATGTCAAAATCTTCCTAAGGCCTGTAGGTGGGTATACACTATATGTACAAGTTAGTTTCAGGCACAGTTTCAGACCTGTGCCAAGGAGAAGATCTGCCTCATAATCCAAGACAGTAATACACAAGTCCAACAAAAGAGATCCTTCTAGTTTCACCAATACCTACAGTAATTCAACACAAAAAACCCCAGGCAGGAGGAAAAGTGTTCCAAGACTTTCCTTGTTTGCACAACAAGATACCATAAAGACATATTTTTAATATTAAAACAGTACTTTTAACAGTCTCAGCACTTTTAAGTTATTACCTTTCTGCTTGTAAACTTTAATGCCATATAGTTCTTTGAGTAAGGTCTATTGATACAGTTATTTTTTAAGATTGCAAAAGATTATAAAAATTTCTAATGAGCTGTAAAAACTTCTAATGCGACAGAAAGCAGAAAAGGAAGTTGTATTCTAAGCTATGGCTAATGACTTTTGCAACAATTAAGAAACTAAAGGAAATTCTATTTTCTCTAATTCTATAAAGAAAGAACTCTTAAAATTATTCTTAAGATATAGAACCTTAATTGCTATGATTTAGCAATGTAATCTCAATATAATGATACAGGTTTACAGAGTTCTCCAGTATGGAGGTATCAGATAGACAACAAAAGTAAGAGAGAGAAGCACTAAACTTTCACTTTGTTTCTTTGCTCCTGCTTTGTCTGACCTTTTTAGCCAGCGTTTTCCTATAAAAGGGTTGATGCTTTCTTTCTTCCAGAAGTTACAGGAACACAGCACTTTAAGCAGGAACACAAGATTATAAGTGACAAGCTGAAACATGAGTCAATTTAGTCAAGAACTCTGTGAACCTGTTTACAATTTTTTGCAATCTTAAAAAACAACTTTAAACGAACATAAACCTAAAAGCAATGTTCATGCTATTGTTTCCTTGGAAAAAGAGGGACCATATCTCAGTTCAGTACAGCATATAAGTGTCTGATTAATTTTTATTAATTTTTGATGTATAAGTAATCCTATTTCTCTTTTAGCCAAAATACTCAAGTGGGGACTTAGCATTATGCATATACTTAAATTTATTCAAGTCTGTAGAATCACCCACGCAGGTAACGGCTGAGTTAAAATGAGTTAGGCAGCTCTTCCTATTGCACACTGGCTCATCTAAATCCTTTAAGAAAATGGATATATTCTACAAG
This sequence comes from Cariama cristata, assembly GCF_000690535.1. Lineage (NCBI taxonomy): Eukaryota > Metazoa > Chordata > Aves > Cariamiformes > Cariamidae > Cariama > Cariama cristata. The sequence goes on along the minus strand of NW_009605521.1, from coordinate 3,577 downwards.
ACTTTTGTAGTTTAATTCAGATATGAAGGACACTGGATCACAAAATATAGAACACATGCTATAATCATGCCAAGACAGTTACAACTGACACGAGAAATATGAGAGATTTTCCTGTTAAGGGGGAAGGTCAGGGACACAGAGGTTTACCAACAATTGTTGCTATCTTCAAAGCAAATAGGGAGCTGGGTTAAGGAAAAATGCTATTCTTTAAGGGCTTATTCCAAATTTGTTCTAAACCTGACCACTTTCATCTGAGTTTTCATGTTTACTGTTTTCAAGAAACTGTGCAAGGTATCCTTGAAAAGCTGACAATTGCTTCAGTCAAGTCGTAAGTAAACAAGACCAGTACAATCCTTAGGCGCTTATTAGAAATATAGTAGGTGACAACTGGTAATGATCGTTCTGTTCACTTGTTCTGTGCAATACGGTGCCCTGAAAAGAAACCTAAAGCAGCCTAGTATGGCAGCAAAGAGCCCCAGAAGACCACATGGTCCTGCCAAGATACATTAGCCCATTTGCAGCTCCATAAAGGAGCTAGTTGGAACCAAGTATGGACTCAAGAACAAGCGAATTATCTGTGCTCCACAGGACCACATCGTGATGCTAAAAGCTGCAGTAATCCATGGATCTTAGTTATCATCCAGACACCTCCAGACTAACTGGCAGTCTACTCATGGGACAGCCCTGCTTCTCACAAATACAGTTACCATGCTTTCTATTGCAGAATGGCCAACATTGGTAGCAAATCTAACTTTTAATCTAAGCAAATCTAACTTTTTTTCTAAGCAAATCTAACTTTTTTCTAGCTGCCTTCTCAGAAAAGCTTAAATTGATACAGACTTTATTTATTCTTTAGTCAAAGTTCAGAAATCAAGGTTAAAATACTATTATTAAGGGAGAATCAGTGCAAAGCTATCAGGTATATATACACCTCCATATATCATTTCAGAGGTATCAGGTAGACAGCAAAAGTGAGAGAGAGAAGCACTGAACTTTCACTTTCTTTGCTCCTTCTTCGTCTGACCTTTTTAGCCAGCATTTCCCTATGAAAGGGTTGATCCTTTCTTTCTTCCAGAACTTACAAGAACACAGCGATTTGAGTAGGAACACAAAATTACAGGTGACAAGCTGAAAGGACTGATTATTACCCTTTCTTCAAGACATCAGCAAAGAATAATATAAATATATTATCTGACCCTAGAAGAATCAGTATAGTTCATTATTAGGGCAGACTGAGTCTCTCTCCTCTACTTTTTTTTTTTAATTTTATATGCACTCTTCCTATCTCATAGTAAGCAAAATCTACAAGATATAGGGGTAAAAAATGTAATTATTGGTACTGCTCCATATAATTTCTTTCCAAGAGGAATAAATGGCTTTTTTTTATTTCATCTAAGAATTCAGAGTAAAGGATCTTAAATTTACTACAGCAGTCTTCAGATCTGTCTTTCCAATTACAGAATATAGGGCTAAAACTAAATGTTAATGATATGTATGTACCATAGGGCATACTGTTTCCTTAGGTATAATGATCCTTAGACATATGATCCAATTTCTGCAGCAAATTCATATATACCCTCAGGCAGGCTCCTTTCTGACATTGTGAAGTAGTATAGAACTACGGCTATGTGTATTTTAAAAATAAAGAGATAAAACTTACCAGTAGAAGGAAGTTTCTGGCTACTTCTGGAAGCTAGAGAGAATCTAGTGCTTATGAAAATGTCTGATGAAGGTACCAGCAAATCCTAACCCAAAATTTGACACTTATGTGCTTTATAATGAAATTGCAAATCTCTCATAGAATGGTTACTGACTAAAAAGAACACTTGATAAAAGTTATGATTTTGTGACAGGGAATAATTTATGAATGACACAGCAGAATTTCAGCTGAACTTAATAAAAATCTGAAATCCTAGGAGTGATTTTGATTTAAATATCTGTGCAAATATTGGTACAATAAAATGGTAACCCAACTATATTTAACATGAAGGTACTACTTGAAGTATTGAATCTAACCTACGCTTCCAGCAAGAGCAGAACAGTCTTTGGTTCTAAGGAAAGTAAATAAAGACTAAAACCACAATGTTTCATTTCTGAGAGAGAAAAAAAAAATAATCCTCCAATCCTCTGAATTCTTTAGCAAGTAGCATTAATCTATTACAATGAAACAAACTGAAAAAACTACAATCTTTTCCCCCAAAATGCTGGCCTGGTGCCACCCCAACTCTTCCTGTGCAACCTTGAGCAGGTCACTTAACTTCTTTCTTTTTTTTAAATAATCTTCAAATAGAGGATTAAAACCTCACCTGCGTCTCACTTCCTTTGTCTCCTGGTTACAGTCTATTTAGACTTTCCAGAGGAGAGTCTACACCTTCTTGGCTCATCCCAAACAGGGACTAACCCTCAGTGCAGCCTCTAGGCATGCTCAGCATAACCAACAAAAGCAGCATCCTGCCTTTTCCTGGCTGCATTCACCCTTATAACCAGCCTTTGGAAGTCAGAGATGAAGGGCAAACACTTCCACCATGCACAAAGGTTGCACTCTGTGTGTGTTTGTGTGTCTGCAAAGACAGAATCACAGAATCGGCTTGGTTGGAAGAGACCTCTGGGATCATCGAGTCCACCCTTTGCCCTAACACCACCACGTCAGCTAGACCATGGCACTAAGTGCCACCTCCAGTCTTTTCTTAAACACCTCCAGGGATGGTGACTCCACCACCTCCCTGGGCAGCCCATTCCAATGCCTAACAACCCTTTCTGTGAAGAAATGCCTCCTCATTTCTAGCCTGAACTTCCCCTGGTGCAGTTTGAGACAGTTTGAGTTGGGAACTAAACTCTTGCACAGCATTCCTGTAAGTAAATACACCCAGACGGATGATTTCTCCACCTGCACTGGCAAACCAGTTTCGGTGTGGTTGCCTGTTGGGAACCCGAAGCCTGGAGTGTGGCTGAGCTAACAAGTCTTGCCGAAAAGCAGGGTGTGCTTGTTTAAGCCTAGTGTCATGCTTCTGCAGCCTCACAATTCACACCAGCAACTGGAATGATTTTCAGCCCAGAGACTGAAATAAAAAAAAATCTTACTAATGTTTTTGATTTAAGTATGTATGTAGATTTTACTACAATACAATGGAAACCCAGTCTGTCCTCCAGCATACCACCAGCTGCTGGCATCAAGTTTTGGAGGGTGACCTGAAATTGTGTTAGTTACCCTCACACTTCCCTGTTCACTCCTTTGAATTTTTGCAGTGGTTTTGGCATGGAAAAGAGCCACCTATCTGCTGAAGCAAAAGTCAGTCCCTAGTGTGTACCTGCCTAAATGGCAGAATGCAAGAGAAGCAGAGGAGCAGCAGAAAAAGCCTGCGCATGTGGATCCAGCTTACTCCCTCCAGACCGGTGCAGCCTCTCACTTTTCCCATTCCCATGTCCAGGACCCACTAGCACAAAGTCCTAGTCCTTGTCCTCCAGAAGGCTGCATGAGAAAGCAAAAAGGACAAAGGAAATTCCTCCTTTGTATACCAGGAGGCCAGTGATGGTTTAGGAGGTAAAACTGCCTACTGTAATGCAGTCAAAAATTTCA
>NW_009605520.1:789-6774 GCF_000690535.1 Cariama cristata | reverse complement strand
CGGGACGACTTCGGACCGACTCTCACAATCAGTTATCAAATATAGTCTCTTGTCTTCAAAACAGTGAAATGAACTTGTGCTTTCAGTCAACATAAATCACTGAATGGCCACAGCCATATGAACTTTCATCGCATAAGCTTGTTTTTTTAAAGAAAATTGTCAATCTGGCTTCGTATGTGGATTTATTTAAGCTATATGATAAACTGCATTCGTTTGACATGCAGTCGTGTGCAGTAACAAACCCAATAATTTTAAGTAGATAATTAAGATTCTGCTGTGCATAATTTTATCTATGTATATGCTGTATTCGCTTATTCTAATTTTCACATTCTCCTGTTCATCAGTTTTGCAGCAGACAGTCCAAAAGCCTTATGTATTCTACTATACTAGACTTACTGAATGCAGCACTCTCAGCAGTATATGCATTACATTTCTAATGACAATGCATAACTAGAAAAAGAGAATAGAATATGTAAAGGATGTCATTCAGAAAAATTAATTTTTTATGCTAAGTTAAAGAGGAAAGTTTCAGGCTTGTCTAATTTATGTAGCCATAAAGGAACGCAGGATTTTTCTGTGGTTTTTTATGTGTGCAAAAATGCATCTGTTTTTCTTTGCAAATCAGAAACTAGCATGCTTTTCTTACTAAGAAAAAAAAGTGTTTTTCATCTTTAATAGGAGTATATTTTAGAAGTATCACATGCTGTAAAAGCATGAGATGCAGCTATATTTGGGTACCTTTTTAAATTTTTTTTAAACTTTATGTAAACAAGCACATTCATATACACATATATTTGTATATTTAAGATGCCAGAAAATACCATTTTAAACCTGTAAAAAGAAATAGAACAGAAAAGTCAAGAAATGGAACATAATAGGGCAGTAAGCACTAGATGTGACCACTCTAAGTGCTGTTGACAGCTGAAGAGCCTAGTGTGTCTTTAAGTGAACCCCAGTTCTCGGTCACATCTATTTTTAACTGCCTACCTGGTGACACTAAAAACTAAGGTGCACTCATTATATTTACTTTACATTGACTGTTACGCTGTATTAAGAGTTTTGTCTGTATTCTAGATGTGTTGTACGGAAAGACTTTGTCACCTTTTTATTTAACACTATCTAGTAATGACTATTTTGCTCTGGCTGCTTGGGTTACCTGCTTGCAGATAGACATTGGTTTCTCCTCACATAATAGAAACGTAGAAACATCAGCTTGGCATTGAAAAGATTAATGGTGCTCAGGGAGTCATTTGTGGCTGCATGTGTTGGCAGGTGGGAAATGCATTGAGCACACCTGTACCAGAGAGGAAAAGAAAACCATCACATAGCTGGAAGAGTCAAATGAAAAGAAGTGTTGGGCATAAGTTAGCAAGCAGATGGTCTCAGGAAAGGAATGTGATGGACTGATGTCCTGAAAGAAGAGAGAATTGGAAGACTTCAAGTCACTAAAAGCTCAAGTTCAGGTAAGTCGGAACTAAGTTCAATTTGTACATTTTATTCAGGTGTTGCTGGAAGAGTTTAGGGATACTTGCATGCATACTTGCAGTATGCTAAAAAAAAACGAGAATGGGAGAGACTGTTAAGGAGGAGGCATGTTCTAGTTTATGGACAGGGGTTCAGAAAAGATTATCTAGTGTCAGCTAGGATAATAGCTGACAGAGGGAGCTGGAGGTGCAGTGGTGTTGTGAATCTCCATCTAGGGTGGGCTACAGACTAGATAATAGCCGCTGTCCTTTGTCAGTCCATGTCATAGGTCAAACGGGATTTCATTTAAATCTGTGTGTCTTGAAAATGCTGAGAGGTGTATCACCAAACTTCAGTGGAAGATAAGCTATGGGATTTACAGAGAAAGTTAAACTGCAGAGACTTAGTGCTGTGCATGTGCCTCTGTAAATTCTACATGGCATTACTGGGGTCTTGAAGTAGCAAAGTACTTAAGGAATGCTGTCCTTCTCTCTCTTGTCATGGGAGAACAGAAGAGAATAAGATCCTTTCTGCTTGTTTTGTGCTTGTGCTCTTGTTATGGGCATGTTATAGTTATTGAATGGTTGCAACTTTATTAAAATGTTTGTGATGAAAGTTCTCATTGCAGCTTTGCACAAGGAAGAATGCTGGCTTGGAGGTAAAACTTTAAGAAGGGAATGCAACTGGGTCACCCTGGGTACATATCTGAACATTTCTCCTGTTAATCAAAACAATGCAAGTGCAAGGTATATATTCATGTCTAACAGCTAACAGATATTCCTTTTGCTTGTTTTAGTGAGATCTTTAGCCTTTTGAAAGTACTGAAGCTTTATCTAATGCTTATTTTTCTGGTACAGGAGACTAAAAAGTGACTGCTTTAAAACAAAAAAATTTGGTTAATGATATCTCACTGCTGTTGTGGTGTGACAGGTTAAAACAAAGCCTGAATCCCCTTTACTTGGAGGACTTCTTTAAGAAATACTTCTGTTGTTCTATAATATTTCTGGGTTTTTCTGATGAGTAAATACAGTGCAGCTCTCAGATTTGATATAGTGGCTGCGAATGATCAGTTACACAGTAACTGACTACGCAGTAATGCATTCTATGCTATCACAATGCAGATGGAGACAGATAGGTGGCAGATTTGTGACCTGTCATTTCTTTTTGTTTCTAAAGAAATACAAGTTCCGAGTTCAAATCATTGCATCAATATTAAACTTAATATCTTATATCCAATACTTCAGTGAGTATCGTTGTTCTTGCGTATATCAGCTGACAGCCTTGCAGTACTAATACTAGCAATGAGCTTCGTAGAGGTATAGTATTGACATCAAACTGGCAAGAGGTACTTTCAGAAATTAATGCTTAACGATCACATGATATTGTTTATAATCTAAGTTTTCAAAACTGATTTTCCTTACTTGCTCAAATTAATGGTTGCTTTGTAATACTATGTAGAGATCCAAACCCTAGTAAAGTGGAAAAATACATCAGTGTTCTTCAGCTACATCCAGATTTCATAACTTTCCAATAAACACCACTAGTAGATATATACAATATATCCCTGCTTAAACTTTCCAGAGTAGAGAATAATATAAACTTTATTCCACTGCTGTTGTAAGAACAGGTGATAACTCAGGCTGCCTGTCAAAAGACTGTCTCATCTGTGAATATTTTTCGTATGTTCAGTGTTGTATGCTTGCTTCATTAAAAAGAATATCAAATGTGATTCACATTTGGTGTGAACAGCACTTGGAAGGCATTCCTTGCAGATGATGAACTTTGGGATAACTGTTCTGTTCAAAGAACTGCTCCTATAGTGTTACATGATAATCCTATTGAAAAGGATCCTGCACTCAAAACACGAGAAATGGAAAAATGTGTTTTGATACATTAATAATTAAAATAATTAACTATATAAGTATTACCTAAATTGAACAGATTTTTGTTTTAGTCTCTCTCAGGAAACTGTAGCTTTCTTTTAGGTCTTGTGATCCCTCACTGCTATAGCAAGCAAGTTGGAGTCAGTAACTTAATAAGGCCATTTCAAAGCCTGAGAGTTGAAACACTGCTGTACCACAACCTGCGAACTATAGAGTGAACTACAGATACGAGTTTTGGGTTATGGTTCTCAAATAGTGAAGGCTGATGGGTAGGCTTACTGCAATTCAGAATGTGGCTCAGCTGTGTGTAAGAACTTGTCTTAGAGACTGTGAACTTGACAATTTTTTCACAAATTTGGTCTCAATTGTTGTTAAATTTCATCCTCACAATTATGCATGGGAAGGGATGTTTTTTTCTATTGAATGTAATGAATCAACTAATGAGTTCCTTTAGCCAGAAGCCTCAGTATGCAGATATCTTTAAGTAATCTTTAAGTAATACAAGTTCATTTTAGGTCATGAACAAGACAGTGCACTTTGGGAGATAAAATGAGTTTGTTTTTATAGTTATAAGAGGTAATGACAGAATTCAGCCTGGCTCTTATGACGTACAACCCAAATATTTTGCAGTGAAATGGAAATATATAGCGAATTTGCGTCAAAGAAGTCTGGGGCAAGAGCACCTTTTGTATAGTTCTGTTCACTATAAGCCCCCAGAGCTCTTTTTGAACTCCCGTTAAATATCGTGAAATCCACCCACTCCTCATTGCACTCTCTGTAAGCCTTATCAGTTTCCTACCCACATTTTTTACATTCAGTAATTTCTCACGTCATGTCCAGTAGTTCTTCACGTGCTGTGTAGTTAGCTAAACTACACAGCACAGCTGCCTGTCTGCTTGCTGTAACACTTACCTTCATTACTGAATCTGAAACTTAACTGACAGGATGGAAATGCTGCTGAACAGAACAGGTTTCAGCTGAAGCAGTTTTCACCTACACACAGTATCTACTTTATGGACATTTGTTTTTTTTTGTGAAATGATCTTATTAGATCAGACATGGAGAAATACCCCAGTTCTTGAAAATCGGTAGCTGCTACAGGCATAACAAGAGAGCTTTGTAAAGTCATTGCAGCTAAAGTTTACCAAAATGGTGAAGTGTTAAACTATGACCCGAGTGTTAAACCATGCCAAGCAGAAAGTCTCTTTTCTAACAGCTACACTGAGACTGAAGGACTAGGGAAAACTCTAACTATGATGCTAGTCTTGCTACGATTCAGTCTCCCTGCTGTCATAGGTGCTGGTGCTTTGTAGTATCCTATCAGCTTCTCATGTTCCTCTGTGACTAGGAAGCAAATATCTCTGTCAGGTTTGCATTCTTCTGTCTTTGCTGATTACCTGCTTATTAACTCATTCTGCATTCTTTACTCTTTTTTTTCCTATTGGCAAAGGTAGAAAGACACCTGATATAGAGCATCTGCTTTCTCTGCTCTGGGCTAACTGAAGTCCTATGAAAACCTATGATTTATACAACTCACCACTGAAGCTTTTCATGGTTTGACATTGTCTTCAACACAATTAAAGAAAGGTACCTGGACATCAACGGAGTTTCTTTCGTGTGTGGTCTCACAGCAACAGTCATTTTGCCATCACATACACTATTTATATTCAAGTAATAATTATTGCTTGAAATGAATGACATGGTTTCCATGACTTATTCTGTTTCCTTGTTCCATTCTATGTCATGTTTTCTGCAGAAGATGACAACATGAATACCCTGTCATAAAACTATTATTAATATTAGCATTTTATCTAATTTGCACAATTTCTTTACACTTTAGCAATATCTTAATAAGTATACAAGGCCTGGTCGACTTGTCAAGTTGGAGACATTCAAGAGAAAAAACATTGTACTGCTCTTGCCATGGAAAGTGTCTGCAGTAATTTGTAAGGAATATTCAGAATGAAAATTAAAATATCTATTCAGTTTTGATGAACTGTGTCTTTTGGTTTATTACTGAACTAAACTGTCTTACTACTAAACTACATTAGTACTAAACTACTCTAAAAGCTTCTCTCAAATTGTTACATATTGTGTGAATTAGAGCTGAATGTCATATATGAATATGTCATGATATGAATGTCATGTTCAACAACTATCTTCTCATTTGCTAAAAGTTTTCTACAGGTAATTATAGCATGATTCTGAAATCTCAAAGCTCAGAAACACAGAAGATATTCTATGGAAAGTTTCAACCCAACTGCACCTTTTTTTACACATATATTTTCAGACTATACATGTAATTTTATTTTTCAGACTAAAGTTCCCTAGACATTGGTTGAATTTTGTGAAGGATTATATGTCAAATTTCTTGGATGACTCTTCTCTCTCTGTAGTCTTGTCTACTTATGAAACACTTAGGCACCATCATTTCCTTCTGTGGAGAGCAATGTAATCTAGCTCTCGGTGAAAAAGACTAGTTAATTAGCATACAGTAATTAGTCTTAGATATTCAAATATGAAACTGTAATTAATATGAATACCAATGGTTACAAGTGTCTAGGCCATTCTCCTGTGCTTGACAGTGTCTGATAGAGGGTGTAAACGAACGACTATAAAAACAATTGAAAATTACATG
>NW_009605520.1:0-758 GCF_000690535.1 Cariama cristata | reverse complement strand
CTAATCTCCAGTGACTTGTGGCGTAGGAACTTCTCAGGCAGGGGTGGTGTCTGTTGTGTCTAGCAGGTTTTTCTTCCTTGAATTTGTCAAGATACTTTTTGAACCAGTCTGCTAGTACTTGCAGTACTAGTGCCTGAAGATCCATCCCCAGGTTACCCGGCATGTCCTGTACAAGAAGACCACTCTTTGTCAAAAACACCAGAAAGCTTTGGGAATCTTTGTCATAAAATTCAGTGAACTCAAGAAGCTTGGCTAGGCTAAAGTAACTGGACAGATTGACAGTAAAAAAGTTGAAGAGCTGTTAAACTCTGACTTCTGATCTAAGTGTGTAAGCTGCAAATCACTGCAAGACAAGAGTCCTAGAAAATATTACAGATACCTTCTACTTAATTTTCTCAAGATAACTGGCTGTTGCATGGGATGTCAGGCTAGGTGAACCTCTGATCTGACTTAGAATATTCACAGGGGCTATAATCCTACCAAAAAAGACCATGAAGGAAGCTGTTCACTGTCTTGATTGTATAGGGCCCTGTCACTCTCTCTCACCTTATTCCATCACCTTTTCCAGGCTGGTTATTTGAATTAAACAGAATCCTACTTCTACACAGAGCTTTGGCTGGAACTTAGGAATAAGAGAGTTTGCCAGCTCTGGAAGAAGGGACAGGCAACCCAGGAAGAATGAAAAGACGTCGTCAGGGCATGCAGAGTGAAAATTAGAAAGGCAAAACTCCAGCTTGAACTCACTCTGACCACAGTCA
>NW_009605519.1:19747-20872 GCF_000690535.1 Cariama cristata | reverse complement strand
TTCCAACCATAATGATTCGATGATTCTAAATGAAGATGATGAAGAAACCTCGCGTGGGTGTGCAATAGGGCATGCAATAGGGTACGCACTAAGGTATGCATCATGATGTGCAACAGGGTACACATTAGGGTTTGCAATAGGATGTGGGTGTGCAATAGGGCATGCAATAGGGTATGCATTAGGGTGTGCAATAGGATGTGCAACAGGGTACGCATTAGGGTATGCGACAGGGTATACATTAGGGTGTGCAACTGGACGTGCGTTAGGGTGTGCAACAGGGTACATGTTAGGGTACACAATAGGATATACCATAGGGTCCGCAATAGGATATACCATAGGGTATACACTAGTGTATGCAATAGGGTATGCGTTAGGGTACGCACTAGGGTATGAACTAGCGTGTGCCATATGGTATACATTAGGGTATGCAGTAGGGTATGAAATAGGGTGTGCCATAGGGTACGCATTAGGGTACGCATTATGGTACGTAATAGGGTGTGCCATACAGTATACATTAGGGTACGCAAAAGGGTGTGCATTAGGGTATGCATTAGGGTATGCTATATGGTATACATTAGGGTATGCAGTAGGGTATGAAATAGGGTGTGCCATAGGGTACGCATTAGGGTACGCATTATGGTACGTAATAGGGTGTGCCATACAGTATACATTAGGGTACGCAAAAGGGTGTGCATTAGGGTATGCATTAGGGTATGCTATATGGTATACATTAGGGTATGCAGTAGGGTACGCAACAGGGTGTGCATCAGGGTACGCCCTAGGGTACGCATTAGGGTGTGCCATAGGGTATACATTAGGGTACGCAGCAGGGTACAAATAGGGTACGTAGCAGAGTGTGCCACAGAGTATACATTAGGGTACACAATAGGGTATACATTAGGGTGTGCAGTAGGGTACGCAAGAGGATATACATTAGGGTACACAATGGGGTGTGCATTAGGGTATTCAATAGGGTACGCCATAGGGTACCCAACAGAAATAGCCCTTCTCCACTGGCACCAAGGCATTTCCAAGCGCAGGGACGTACCAGGCGCCGGCTCTGGCTGCCCGCCAGCGTGCGCTCTGCATCGAGATGTTCATTTCATGGTAGGTTTATTTTTTTTT
>NW_009605519.1:18633-19639 GCF_000690535.1 Cariama cristata | reverse complement strand
ACTTGGCTCTGCATAGCTCAGATGCAGACACAGCTCTGCTATAAAGAGCACAGCCATTTCAACAGAGGAATACTCCAACTTATGTTACATGTGAAGGGTTTGTAGCACATTGCTTAACACCCCCCTCCATCCACAAAAAAAAAAAGAAAAAAAGACACCGCAGCCTGGACATAGCAGTGAGTGAAACTATGACAAATAAAAACCTCTCGCAGGAGACTTACTTTCAATTTATTAATTAAGAAAGTATTTCTAGAGGGGTGAAGAAACAACACATGTCCATCAAGATGTTCTCGCATGGTCTCATCCATCCGAGCTCCCCGGGCCCAATTTGGCCATGTCCAGCCCAAGGGCTCACACAGCTCAAAATCGTTTGTACCAAACTCAACGAGCAGAAAAATCAAACCCAAATGACCCCCCCCACCCAGTGTCGAGCCCCCGCGTGGCAGCATCTCCCCGAGCTCGACCACCTGCCCACCCCATGACTCCCCCTTCCGCGTCTCCCTTCAGCAACCCAAAAAGTTCGCAGCATCCAAATTCAAGACTCGGCTGAGATTCTTGGACCAAAACACAGAGCGAGAGATAAACTCAAACCAGAGTTTTCCCAACAGATCCCCTTAAAGCCTGAAACGGTGCAACGCCGACCACGGCGATGCTCTTTAGAGGAGCATGGAATGGGATGACGTGACAGCATTCCCGTGCCATTGGCATCTCTTTTGGGACCAAAACAAGTCCCTCCAGATAAGTTGTGAACAACGTGCAGCCCCTGAGTGCGAACACCTTGTCAACAGCTGAAAATATAAGAGGTTAAAAAGACAATTTATTCAGTTTATTGCCTGTTCTGCAGGAAAACTCCTTGCTGCTTGTTTTAAGGTGCGGCGTGGTATAGGGATGCTCTCTATAGGTACCGGGATGTCGGTAGGGCGGCTCAATGGGTTAATGCATTAATTTATGAGATTCTGTGGTGGGGTTGAGCTGTTGTCATCACAGTCCTAAGAGAAAGGGACAA
>NW_009605519.1:0-18527 GCF_000690535.1 Cariama cristata | reverse complement strand
TTTATCGCGCCCCAGCAGAGTAATTCCCCAGCTCGCCGGGCACCAGCGAGCTGAGCTCCTTACGTCCGGGGATCAGATTAGTCTGAAAGGTGCTAGAGAGACATAAATCCAGCTCTGGAGCAAGCGTTTTATTAAAGTTTTTGTGGTGTGTGGTTTTTTTTTTTTTGTTTTTTTTTTTTAATTAATGGTAAATTATCTAGAAATGACTGATGGAAAATATCTGATGGTGGCGGGGCCAGGACTGGAGCCGGGTCATGTTATATCATCAACCATATTTCAATATATCATTGGTCTTGAAATATATATATATCAATATATCATATTGATATATCAACATTGTACCATTAACCATGTATCAACATACGCTATCGATATATTAATATATCAATACGATATCCATATTACCCCATAATATCCATCTATTATCCCATATACCATACCGACAATATAACATATATCAATACCATCAACCCCCTTATTTCACATCAAGCCAACCGCACTGAGTCTTTTGTGCTTCATACCTGGGTCTGTCTCCAGCCAGGGCTACATCAAGCCTGAATACATCACAAAAATTCCCAATTTAGGGCTCGACCAAAGTATTTCATGAATCTGTGTGAATGCATCCGATTATTTTTCTTGGAAAAAGAAACTGCTTGGAGAAAGTCAAAATCCTTTACTATCAGAAGGGAAATGTTAAATTATTTAATTTCACATAGCACTTTGCTTTTGACCTGTAGTGATCTGTCACCTTTTGCCCCATGAAGACATTTTTAAAAGATGTGCTGTTTGGGGCTGAGCAAATCCCTTTTGCATATTTTTCTACGCTCCAGTACACAAACTCAGTCACCCACACCCCCTGCTTGCTCTTTGCATTTCAGTTCTTTCCAGCTTTCCACAACAGACATCATGCTCCCATCTCACCAAGACTGGCTACATGTTCCTGGGAAGCACTTTGGGATTCTCTGGAGATACGAGATGTATTATTTATCCTGTAGTCATGCTATGAAAAGCTGAATATGAAGCCAGTTTTTATTGCACACGATGTTGCAGTACGAATCAGTCTACTGGGTCTGTTGGTAGGGGTGGAAATGCTTGGGCAAGAGAAGAAAGCAAGCTGGAAGAGTCCTCCCTAACCCAGAAGGACTGCCAACATCCTCAATTTTTGGATAACACCCTGTTGCTCCCTGGCCATCACTCCTGGACTTTATTTTGGATTTCTTAGCATCGCTTAGCCAAACGGGGGAAGACACGAGAGTGACCTGGCATGGGAAGAGCTTTTTTTAAAGCCCCCTCCAGCCCCTTGTTGCCAAATCTGGGACTGATGCTGACCACAATTTGTTGTCTTCTGCTTTATAACCACTTTGGAAATAAATCAATTCGAAAAAAAAAAATCACTACCCGGTACAGGCAATGGGCAGATGTATGTGCTGCCCATCTGCTTTCCAGGGGAGAGCGGAGAAGGAGCGGGCACAGGGAGAGACGTTGGGTTTGATACGCGCCCAGAGCAATGAGAGAAGGAAAACCAGACCAGTGACTTTGCAGAATTATCTTAGGTTATGCTAAATATTGATTTTCATTATTTTATTTTGCTCCTTATTTCCCTGCTTGCTGTGTTGCCCAAAAGCCAACTCAGCCCACACAAGGTACAGGCAGCCAGACAAAGCATCCAAGGGACAATCTCCAAGAAGAGCAAGAAGGGCAAGAAGACGTGCCAAAAAATAGAGCAATGCTGGGTATCAAACGTGCGGAGAACAGAGAAACGAAATGAGAGCTTTGTACGTGCCGCAGATGACACGTGCGTGCGAGGGAACGGCCAAATGGAAACGCGTATTAAATTAAGAATGGAAATTAATGGTTTCAGCTCTATGTGCCCTATCTCCACAGAGACAAAAAGACGGAGGTCCATGTGACATCCTCCCCAGAAAGCAACCCTCCCCTTATAGATGGTGGCATCGCAGTAAAACACGCTCCCCCCAGCAAACCGCAGGCAGTTGAGGACAGTTGTGTTTCCCCATCATCCACCATTATCACGGACCAGTTATCAGAGCCACTTTTCTCTCCCAAAACTTTGCTGTCACTGACGGTTCCGGAGCAGAGCAATCAACCGGTGCTGTATATACCAATAAACAAGTCACCCAGAATAATTAGCAAATACACAAATTCTTTCGGTCTGGGTTGCAATCAGAAACCAGGAGCGAGGCCTTCAGCCAGGTGATGCAACCAAGAGCCTACTTGGGGACCATGACTTTACGTGGTATCTCTGGCGCCAAGTCGGACTTCAGCCAAAAAGAGCGGCAAAGACCCTCCACTGTAAGACCCTCCGAGTTCACTTCTCTTCATGCCATAGGGATGATGCCACAAGCAACCCACTCGTTTCACAGACATGCCCTGGTGTGAGATACCAGATTTCCATACACAGCTCATAATTTTATCTCATTACCTGCAACATATTGAGGAGCAGACTCCGGAATTTGGTTCCTTCCACCATGAAGAGGGCCATTTTGTCACAGAGCTTGGCTGCCGTGGAAGCAAAGCTGCGGTCCGTCACCGCTTTCTGGTAGATGGTCTTCACTATCTCCCCCAGCATCTCCTCAGAGTTGGTAGAGTTCTGGGCCTCCTCCATAAAGGTGGTGAGCTTGGAGTCAACGTCGCTGCTGTTGTTCCTCATGCTGTTGAGAATTTCAATTAATTTGTCCATTTTGTTCTTTTCAGGATTGGTAGTTTCCACCGTGACTTCGTCCTGGTCCGTGAAAAGGGAAAGACAAGGCGTCTGTTACACAAGGAAAAAACAGACATATCAGCCCTTGTCCTTCCACAAACAGTGAAGGGGGAAGGGGATTGGGGAGACATATAAACAGACATAGAAAAATCAAAGCATCTTCTAGAGGTGTAACAGTCTCATCTCAGCATTGGAAACCACAAGTGAATGAGTCCTTTCCCAGAACTGTTCTCTTTCTCCATTACCCACCGCACTCAATCCCAGCGTCCTCCCCCTCGGCTCAGGGAGAAGATGTGCCCTAAGGCTCTGAGCCAGGTTGCCAAGGTCTGAGGCCCCCTAACTGCCTTCGGCATCTTGGACCGGTTGCTGAGGGTGTCCGCAACACGGTGATAATGGACATTTTTCGGCCTCTATTTTGAAAGTGCACCGATGTTTGCAAAATGCTCAGATAACAATCCTACAAAACCATCTACTTTTTAAAATATATTTAATGATCTAAATTGAGATCAAAGATGCCACACAATCCCAGCGTTAGAAAAACTCTTAACTTTTCCATCTCTTGACTGTTACACTTACTTCATGTCATTATCATAGAATTTATTGCTTCTTTTCAACATTTAATTCTGCATTTGTCCCATTCTCCCAGCATAAGGCATGCATCCTGCTTGCTATAGTCTTCTCCCTTCCCCTCCTCTAGTTTAATCTTAAAATGTGCTATAAAATCCAAACCTGTAGCAAGTTTTCGGACAACCCTAACGTCAATTGGCAGTTGGAGTTGTCCAAAACTTCCATCAGGAGACCTGTTGTGTTGACTACACCCACACAAGAGTGGGTGCTTATGTGATGTCTTTCTTATAAGACTATAAATTTGCAGGGAGAGAATTAAAATGAATACTCTGCAAGTCTCTGCTATACTGCCATTACTTTAAAGAACATAAAAATAACTAACAAAATCTCTTCCTCCCCCTCGTGCCACATACATAAATAGTAAATGCACATGCACTCAAAGGTATACATTTCCAACATGCACTCCCATGGAATTGTATATGTTGAGGTTATTTTTGCTACACATTTTGGAAATCTCATTGGAGATACCCCCACGGATGCATTTTCCAGTCTGACAAAAGAATCTCAAGAGAAAGAATTTGAGTTTCACAAGGGGCAGATGGAGATATCATCTCCGAATTCCTCAGAAATCTGAGGCTGAATATTGTTTCCAGAAAGGATTTCTCCTCTGTCACTTGCAGGCAATAGTTTTGTTATTGTTGGGTTGTTGGAAGGAAGGGGGAAAGATAAGGGCATTTCAATTCATCGCTGAGATAAATGGATATCAACTTTTAAATAGCTGACTCCAACTATTCAGCCCTCAAAAGTCAAAGCTTGGGATTTAGCTCTGTAATGGTGGAGAGACAAATTGCCTTTTTGAGACCTCTTTGCAAAGTAGGTGAGCTCTGCAGACCAAGAGGCAGTCAGCTGGGATTAGCTGTCAGGGAAAGGAGCGTCCACGTTGCAGCTCATGTGTGCACCAGCCTTCCCCAAGGGTCTTTGCGAGGGTAGGGGGAAGAGTTCCCAGTCCTTCTTGGAGAACTCAAGCTGGTAGCAACCTCAACCAAGAAGTCAAGCTAAAAGCCTCAGCGTTGTGCCAATAAAAGGCTTCCTGAAGAAGCATCAAGACACTTCAAGAGAAGTGTTGACACTGGGAGATTCAGATAAGTGCATTCATGGAAAGGTCCCCTAAGCCCCCCCACCCTTCGTATGGAGAATGGCCAACAGCCGTATTCTTAGAAAAAGGGAAACTCAACGTTTCCCTAAGAAATAATACCTTTTCTTTTAGTCTCCTCCGCAGCCTGTCTTTGGAAGACTGAAGCAAATTAATCTTGGGTCTTTCCCCAATACGCTCGTGAATACTGTCTTTCCGCTTGGTCTCTGAGTCCTGGATGTACTGCTGAGACTGCTTCTCCGCAGCCTCCGGGCCTCGGTGCGTCTCCACGGGAATATGCACCGTGCAGACGGAGGTGTCCTCAATTTTCAAATTCTCAGTCTCTTTGGCGTTTCTGTGCGTTTCTTTGTCATTGGGCGAGTGCTTCTGATTGTGGTGCCATCTCCGGTTCTGGCTGTAGCCGTGGTGGCCCGTCCTGCCTGAGGAGTGAGGGGCCTGGCCTCCTTGATAGAGTTTCTGGTGGTCCCTGTTGTGTTTAGTGCCACCTTGCTGATGATCTGCGTGCTGCTGAGACTTGTTCCCTCCAGGAAGTCTCTGCTGTCTCCTGGAAAGTTAAAGAAAGTCGTTAGTTCACCCTTTCCTACATGGTCCTGTTTGGTCAACACATCTGACCCATCAAAAAGCCTGGCCTTCAGCAGATGGGCTTTATGGGTCTCCCTACAACAAAGGGGAACCAATTTCTCAACATCTAACACAACCTAGTACCAACTCATGCCTCAGTCTCTTTCAATAACAGGCATATTTCAGCTGAAAGTTTTCAAGAACAGTTAGATAACATGGCTTTGGTTCCCAGGAAAATCTCTCCCAGGTTTCTGTTTTCCGTGTTGCTTCCAAACTAAACCAGGGAAGACCAGCTTAGTCCCAGCTGAGCAGTGAGAAGTCAGGCAGGCAAGAAATTTCAGGAGATACTTTCTTCTGAAGACCTAAGGAGCTCCTGATACACCTGGCCTACAGCATCGCTTGCTCCTCTTGCCTGCCACCTCTGCTGTACCAACACGGCATACTGCTGCATTGGTTTGCAGTGACCCATTTTAAGTATATCAGGAATTTCTAAATAAAAAAAACGCAAATTATGGAGTAAAAGAGGTGGAATTGCCCGCAAATGGTTTGCTCGAGAGACTACAACAGCTCAGAAGGGGTGAGCAAACCCTCATGTGCCGGTTGTAACCGGTAGCCGAGATGGCAGGTCCCCGAAAAAACAACGGTTGAATGGAAGAAATGCTTTGGTAACGTCTGACATTTCAGATTTCCACACGGGCTGCAGTGTGGCTGTCCCAAGTAGAGAAGGCAGAACCAGGCGGCCATCATCAAGGATGCAATTAAGATGGAGATGGTCCTGGCATCATCTGCGTTCACCCAGGACAGAGCAGGGTTAGCCTTAAGCACGGCAGCAGCTCCCTGCCCGCCCGCTGCCTTTTTAATGCTCCGTATTGGCTCCGAGAGCACGTGGGATGCTTTAACATTCGATTCTTTACGAGGTTGCTGGAAGCAGCGCCGGAGGCTCGCACGAGACATCTCCTCAGCATCGTCCCCCGAAACAGGGAAACAACTGTGAGTGCCATGGTGACCACACTGGTCTGCATCTGTACTAGTTTTGTAGCCGTTATAATTCCCCCCGCTCAGCCTCGTTCCTTACCCCAAACCCCCGTCTCCGCTCAGATAAATAGCGGTGTTTATTTTAAACCCGTTGCATAGCAATTAATTTTATTTTCATCAGCAGCACCGCTCTGGCTTAGGGCATTCCGATGAAGGAAGCAGCCATTCACAAATACATTTCAATGGTCAGCGGCGAAACAGTCTCCAACCCTGCCTGCCAAAGCCATCTGCCCATCAAATCTGTATTCCTTGGCATCCCCAGGAGTTAAAACCTATTTTCCGAGGCCAACTGGCTCTTAACTATAAAGAGCCAGGGCTCGTGTTTGGCGAATGCGGGGCGAAGAGGCTTGTTCGTGGTGGTGGTGGAAGGAATTTGTGTTTAGTCTCAGACCACCAGATCCGGTTTTCTGAGATATTTAAACTACTTTTTTTTTTTTTTTTTTTTTTAGAAAGAATTAAAAAAAAAAAAAAAAAAGGAGATGAGGGAAGCTTTCCTGTTTGCTGGAGCTTACAAGCATTTTATGAGTACAGATTCTCCACATCAAGTTTTCCTGGCGTTTCTTTGTTTCCTCCCAGTAACGCAATCACATAAACCGCTTGGTAAAGAGCGACGCTTATTAAAAAGGGAATGTCAAAATAAAAGTTAGTTAAAACCCTTATCTAGTACTAAGCCCTCACATGCTTAAGCGTGCAAGAGTTTTGCTGATATAATTGAGCATTTGCTTTCCGTGGTTTTGCTCTTCTCTCCTCTCAAACATCTGAGTTTAACCGTTTGGGTGCACTTTCAGCCTTGGCTTATAAGCCAGACAGGTTGCTACTCTATTTAAGTTGCAAATATTGCCCAGATATGATAAAAGATGAACACAGACACAGTTTTCATTCAAGTCGAGGTAAGGCAAAACGCCTGGAAATGAGCTGGGAACCAACCTCAGCTGTAAATTCAAGAAACGCGGGCAGGGACATTTTTTTTTCCTGAAGACATAATGATATTATAAACCAAACTGTTTCCGTTTAAGAGCTGTGAAAGAAAAAAAAAAAAAGGCTTAAGATTAAAAAAAAAACCAAACAAACAGTTAAGCCAATGGGGAATGTGGAGGTTTGTTCGGTTTGGGGCTTTTGCAACATGACGAGGAGAGGACAGGGAGCTCTGTCCTTGTACAGGAGAGCTAAAAGGCAATATCCCCATGGCAAGGGGCAGAGCAAACACAAACCGAAGCTCTGCAGTCACTGACCACAGGACGGAAAACACCGGAGTTAAACAAGTTAGGGGGGAAAAAAAAAAAAATTGCAAGAAATAAAAGGCAAAGGAAGGAGAATGGCAAACAAGAAGCAACGTCCGTGACTTGGCAGCAGGCAGGGGTCTAGACGATCATCCAGCATTCAGGGAAAGACTTGTGGTGTGCTTTTATCTTCCCAACACCCCAGCGAAGAAGAAAAGCCAAGAAGAAATAGGACTCTGCAGCAAAGAAGAGCCAAAGCAGGGAGAACGGGGCCCAGATCTTAAAACTTTTTTAACTGCACAACATCATAGAATCATTATGGTTGGAAGAGACCTCAAAGATCATCAAGTCCAACCGTATACCTGATGCCACCATGCCCACTAAACCATGTCTCGAAGCGCCACATCTAAACGTTTTTTGAACACCTCCAGGGCTGGTGACTCCACCACCTCCCTGGGGAGCCCGTTCCAATCCCTAACGACTCTTACAGTGAAGAAGTTCTTCCTAATATCCAGCCTGAACCTCCCCTGGCGCAACTTGAGACCGTTTCCTCTTGTCCTATCGCTAGTTACCGGGGAGAAGAGACCAACACCCTCCTGGCTACCCCCTCCTGTCAGGTCGTTGTAGAGAGCGATCAGGTCTCCCCTCAGCCTCCTTTTCTCCAGACCAAACACCCCCAGCTCCCTCAGCCGCTCCCCATCAGACTTGTGCTCCAGGCCCTTCACCACCTTCGTTGCCCTTCTCTGGACTCACTCCAGCAGCTCAATGTCCTTCTTGTCGTGAGGGGCCCAAAACTGAACACAGTACTCAAGGTGTGGCCTCACCAGCACCAAGCCCGGGAGGTTGGGATGACCCATCCTTGCTCTCAGGTGTGACCAAGGTGCTGGGGACATAGAGAACCCCAGGAAGGGGCAAGATGGGGACCAGGGGACCCCAACACACACACCCACTGTGGGTTGAGTTGATGGAAACAACCTCGTGTTTGCTCAAGGGCAGGAGTATAGATGCCAAGATGATGGCTTAGGGTGATCTGCCAAACCTAGGGAACCAGACCATGTAGGAACCCAAAGCCACTTCCCAACCCAGGCTTTTAGGTTTGCGATGCCGAAGGGAGGAACAGCTGAAGCTTGAATCACATAGCAACATCTCTGAGAAAAGCAAGAATTCACCCCAGAAAAATGCCACAGTTACTGGGAAATCCTTCTGTCCCTCTCTGCTCGTCCTTTGCCGTAAGGACACGGTTATCTCGTGGGGCACTCTACTTCAGCTACAAGAAAAAGTATCTACACAGCACAATGGTCTCTTACCTCCACTCCATTTCACATTAAATAACTACTTTCACTTCAAAAGCCAAATTCTGATTCAGCTCAAAACTTCCCCTGACTTCAGTGGGAACGAGGATTTGGCCATCGGTCAATGTGGAAACTAAAGAGACATTCAGAGTCATAAAGAAACTGCAGAAGAACTAAAAACCAAGGGGAGACGGCGAGGGTTGCCAAGCTGGAAATAGGATGGTATCGCTTGTGCTATCGTTTCTCCACTGATTTTTTTATTTAATTAACAAAATGAGATACCTTTCAACAGAATTTAGATCTGACAAATGTCTGCTCTGTCAGAGGAGCCTACGCAAACAAAGCTAAGGCTTCAGCTGTCTCAGTGATTAGCAGCCTACGTGCTCAGAAATATGGGATTCCTGCAAGTTTTTACTACATCGTTTACTCCCAAGGAAAGGGGCTGGAAGGCACAAGGCAAAATAACTCCAGACACGTGGACAGCTGTGGTCTAAAACCCAGTTGCTCTGTCCCGTCAGCCCTGCTCATAACCCCCTCCCCGAGGGAGACGAGTCCTCCGAGAGCCCCGACCATTTGTCTGGCATGCGGAGAGCCGGAGGACAACGCAGGGTTACATTCTCCCCATGGTTGCACAGAGATTTGGTTAGGCAATTCTTACAAATACTGAGAGGTAAGGAGCTACATCTCTAACAGCACTCCAGATATTTACCCTGTACGGCCAAACGGACTGAGATCCCGTCTGTGGGCTCAGGCACCGGGTGCTCTGGATGTCCCGGCTCCTGCCTTGGAAGAACCTGCCCGGACACTATGTCTGCCCTCAATCCCAGGCAACTTTCCCACGGGACAAACCCTTCGGGGCATGTGAAGCTCCTCGCAGGGGAGGGATGCTGGTTTTGTCCTGCTTTTGTGCAGAGCCTGATACCTGGTGAGCATGGCCAGGGCCACCCAGCAATTAACAACTAATATGGACTTGCAGCCACTCGGGCAAGCGGTTGTGAATGAAGAGCAGTGCGATGGTCAAGGTCAAACCTTCTGTGTCCCCTCCATCCTTCCAGTGCTTGAATGAAAACATTCCTCACCGCATTTTTCAGAGAGAAAGTTTCTCTCCACCCTTCCTTCTGCCCAGGCAAGATCTCACCTCTGTGCCAGGATCAGGCCCAGGAATAGCACGCTGAGTCTTGGGAGTATCTCATGACTAGCTTTGTTATTAACATGCCTGCAATTAATTAGCAATTGCCTTTCTAAGCGATAGATTAAGATCTGCTGCAGAAATGGACTCTGTGGGACCTTCCACTCCCATGAGGACCCCAGATCCCACGTATTCCTGATGCCCCTCAAGGCTGGAGGAGCACAGCACCTCCAAGGGATGCAGCAACTGCACCTGCCAATGGAGGACTGGTGGGGCTGGTTCTATAGGATGAAGGGCCACCTTTGTCCACCTTCTTTTAGAAAATCCCACGGTAGTTTTCCACTGAGGGAGGGAAATTAAAAAAAAAAACCAAAACAACAACAACAACTCTTAGAGCCATCATTGAAAGAGTTAAATTCACAGAGCGCGATAGCAACTGGGTTTTTCCCAGCTGTACTAGTGAGCTGCCCAGGATACTCAGTCTGAAAAGGGAAAGGGCAGGAAAAAGCAAAGTCCTCTGAAACATCTCCTGAACAAACCAATTTCTCCAGGCCCAGCCTTTCTGAACCAAGCACATTCCAGCCAGATGACCTGCTTCATCTTGAGTGATGCAGCTCCACAAATAACCAGACTGGGACCCCCCGAGCAGGCACTGCTGGAGGGGTTTGGGCATGGTAGTCCTGCTGCAGTCAAAACCATCCATCATCACTGGCTTTGAGCACCTAAGGGACAACGTGGTCCAAACTGGAGGGCCTGAAGGATCCCAGTTAGGAGCTGGTGGAATTTTATAGCGCCTAAAATGGGTCCTGGAGGTCTAGGTAATATTGCTATTAATATAATGAGGAGAAAGGTCTGAAGTTCTGTTCTAGAGGCCTGACTTCCCCTCTTCACCAAGGCTATCTCTCCATCAAAGGCACTCTGATGTTTCACGTGCATGTATAATGATAACTCAGCACTGCTTTGGTGCAGGGAGCATCACAGTCCAGCCATGGCTGTTTTCTATCCCCGCTGTGATTGAGAGTGGGAAATACTCAAATAAGCTTGATGGTTCCACACAATTTAATCAAAAACCTCAAAACCCCCCAGAAAGCAACAACCACCAGCTCCAAGGATGAAGAACACAGGACTTCTGTGTGTCTTCCCTTTGGCTTTCTCTCTCAAACTGGTTTCACTTGGCTTCAGTTTCATTTTTGTTTGCATTTTTCTCAGATGAGAAGCGAACAAGATGTCATGTTCAGTCCTGAAAACAAAAATGAAATTATTCACACTTCTTTTATACCCTTCTGTGACTAGGGTTAAAGTTTATCCCGATCACTAGACCCAGCCCACATGTCTGGATGGACACAGCATTTTGGAAGCATAGAAAATCCACCTGTCAAAATGGTGCTGATCAGGATCTAAAATAATCTTTGAACAGTTGAGATATAATATGTGCTTTAGGTCTTACATGTACACATTCTTGAAAACATACAATGAACTCCAGAAGACAAGCACAGCCAACAAAAACAACGCTGTGAGGGTAGAGATGTTTTTTTTGATGAGGCTCACAGCATCTAGCTGCTGGGAAAAGCATTATGAAACCTTCAGATGAGCTGCCTACCTGGGCACAACTCCTCTTGTCACCACCTTGGTCCTGGGGTACAGCTGCTGATGACAACCCTCCCTTGGGCTTGGACATCACATCTGTCTGTCTTTGCTAGAGACGACTTAATTTCGCCTTTACAACATAACCAGACTCGCTATAAACCAACAGGGTAGCACTGATTTTTATGGCGAGGGTGGTGAGGCACTGGGAGAGGTTGCCCAGAGTGGTGGTAGATGCCCCATCCCTGGAAACATCCCAGGTCAGGTTGGACAGGGCTCTGAGCAACCTGATGGAGTTGAAGATGTCCCTGCTGATGGCAGGGGGGTTGGACTGGATGGCCTTTAAAGGTCCCTTCCAACCCCAACCATGCCGTGATTCTATGATTGAAGCGCTTCACAGAGACACTTGAGGTGCTCCTGCAATAATGCAGCCAAAAAATGGGTGCAGGATTGACACAAAGCACGGTTCATCATGGGATGCCAACTGACGTGGCCTTTCCAAACACAAAAACGGACCTGATTTCTCCCTGTGCCTTCCTGCAGCATCACTTCACACCATTGGTGTCCACTTCTTCTCCCACCACAGTGATGGACACCTCACAGGACCACCAGATGAGCACCTAGTCTGCAGGTTGTGCTGCAGGAGCACAGACGGTGCTGCTGGGCTGAAAAGACATGGCAGAAAGTCCGTCGGAGCAGATTCAGCAAAGCGTTGAAGAGCAAACTTGTCTATTGCTGAAGTCTAATGAAAGTCCCCACATTCTGCAATGCTTGGCCGCACAGGCTGCCCAAGTCAGCTATTTTCTGCTAAGCTTCACGGAAATGAATCTTCAGGAGGAATTTAAGTAGCTGTTTTGCAACACCAGCTTGGGAAAGACATCCCAAGTACAGATGGCATGCGAGATAGCTCCAAACCAGCTCTTTAAATGCTTTGCTGGATCTCCCACAAATCATTAGGGATGTCCAGATGGAGGTCCATGCTGCACAGAGCGGGCAACCAGCTAGGAAGGCAACCTCCGGACTTCAAGGCTGACTGCCCAGACTGGTGTAGAAATCACTGCAGTGATTTCATGTAGAAATTGCTTGGAAATGGTTCTGTTCATAAACTACAGTACCTGGAATTACGGTTTTGGATTCTCAGCATACTGTAAACACGATTGCAAAAATTACATGAAAACCATAGGAAAATACAACGGCAAGGAACTGAATCCAGTTTAGTTGAAATAGTTTAAACCTGAAAGACACAGCCACAATACACAAAGTTTCTCAAAAATATGCTGAGCGCAAACACACACAGATCCTGGACTACCGGTAAGAATGCGACTTGAATGAATATAGATTCATCTTTTACTACTTTGCAATAAAAGAGCTTATACTTCAGACTCCAGGCTGCCTCCTTTAAAAATACACCAAGGCTGATCAGTCATCCCGAGATCTGATAATCCTCCAAGAGATATAAACTTTAAACCCGTGCCAAGATGCACAGACACGGCCCACCACCATCCCTCCATGGTCCTGTCCCTCAAGACACATCCCAAATAGTACGTACGAGCCCCCACCTGCTGCCTTTTTGTTCAGCTGTCTTCCTTTAGACCTCCGTGACTCTTTGACCTGCAGCAAAGAGACATCCTAGGTTTTTTCCAGATCCTATTTATACCAGTGCTTTCTAGTGAAGAAATAAATGTCTTTCCTGTAGAAGCTAAGGCAAGATTTGACAAGATCTCCTAACAGCTGCCCAGACATATGAGATGACCCAAAGTCAACGGCAAACAATTACTCCCGACACAGGGATCTGGTAAAACACCAACCCAAGGAGCAGAGATGCTGTGGACTTCTGTCCCAGAAGCTTTTATCAAACATACTAAATAAATTTCTTTAAAAATGAGACAGCATGCTATAGCATTTAGTGTAGAGCTTCGGGAGGAATGATCGATCTGGACGTTGACTTATTGCAACCCAGTGACAATCCTAAGCAGTTTCCCAAATGTTGACCTAAGCCTGTCCTACTGTCAGAAGAAGAATTGTCTCCTCTTGACCCCATTCCTTCCTCCTCTCTCATGCTACCCCTAACAGTCACATGGATGTGCTGAGCTGTGCCAGGGTCTGATCCACTCCAAAAATTTACTTTCTCTTGGATGACTTTATGCTTATCAGTTTGGATGGGAACACGTTGCTCGGGGGGAGGCACAGAGCTGGGTCGCCTTCTGCAGCTCCACTGTCACGTAGCTGTTGGTCCTTGCTGCTTGAGGACCAGCAGCTCCAGCTTTAATCAGGAAATTGGGATGATCCATAGCATCTGCACAACGCTGGGAATGGATGGAGCAATGTTAGTTTAAATGAAAGAAAGAAGCCTGTTGTCTACTTGTGCCCTGGAGGCTGTCACGCTAAATAAAGACATTATCAGAGAAAGAGCAGATACTCAGCGCCTTCATGCCTGTTAATGACCCCGGCACCTTCCAAATCAATCTAGGGACTCTCTTTCCCACAGATGGTCCCTTGGAGACAGACTGCTGTGGCTTTAGTAGGAATAAATGGAAACAAAACAGTTAACAAATATCCCAAACCAGAACATAGTTAACTTTTTTTTTTTTTTAATATGGAGATGAAAAATCCCTGGGTGATTTACATGCCAGCAGCGATATTAGCTGCATATAACAGATGCAATATTTTTAATACTAATATTTTGGGCTGAGACAAGAGCGGGAATGGAAAGTATTTCCAGTGCCTTGACTTCTTTATTTTGCAAACATCAGTTGCTAACTGGGGTCAGACAGAAATATTGTTTCTGCAACAAGAGCCCAAACAACTCGAGCTGGCAACTTCTTCACGCACGAACCATGCCAGGAGGCCCTGCAGAGCTTTAGCACGTTGCTCCCTCCTAGGTCTCCGGGGCCAACATCCCCAACTTGGGCTTGCAGGGAGAAGGAGCGGGTGGTAAATGCTCTATAGCAGAGAGGGTGACTACTTGCTGTGGATAAAAACTGGAAGTCACCACCCAAACCATGCAGCTACATCATTGAAGTGCTGCTGGGCTTCTTCAAATGGGCCAGGTCTCATGGAAAAATCTCATGTGACACAGAGGATGCCATAAAACCTTTTTTTTTTTTTTTATCCATAGAAAGCATCAACCTCTGCTTGCCCCTACCTCTCAGTTCAGTTGCCAGATATCTTTGGAGAGCAACCTGGCAGCAGAAAGCCCTCGGTGCTCATTCCAAGCGATCACCGGCAACGGCACATTTATATTTGAAGATTGAAAGGAGGAGAAAGAAATAAGTTATTTCACTTTATATTCACTCCAGCAATCAGCTGCTGACAACACCTCCACGAACTCATGCTGGAAAACAAGGTGTAGATGGATAAATCCATTTCCAGTACTGAGGAGCCATGCCGGAAACACTCCACCAAAGAGAAAGCCATTTCAATAACAGATTGACTTCCTAGTGCAGAGGAACCTGCTGCTGTATTTCCTTCCCTCAATTCTGGCCGGCTGAAACAGCGTCACGTAGACGGTTGCGTTCTGCACTACACGACACTAAAAGAGCAACCTTGAAGGACAGTCTCATGGGTGACAGGGTTCGCACATACAAGGATCTGGTGGCCATGGGTTCACGGCAAGGTGTGTGGTGGGGGAAGGTCCGTCCACAGCCCCCTCCCTCCTTTCTGCCTCTGTTTACTCACAGGGAAAGGGGGGATGCTGAGAGCAGCCCTCTGCCAAAAAGCACTTTGAGGCTGATGGACAACACCGCAGTGTTGTTTCATCTCTATCTTCCACAGGGGCAGCTCTTGCATTGGTTCCCCACGACACTTCCCATAGCTGATTGACCCAACAGCACCTTACGCTCGCCCACACGAAGAGGATTTTCCTGCCAGGTTGGTTAAAAATAAGTCACATCATCAGCTACCAAAAGAACACCCATACAACCAAGACAACCAAGGTGCCCTGGGTGGAGGGCCACGAAGATGATCCAAGGGCTGGAGCACCTCTGCTGTGAGGACAGGCTGGGAGAGCTGGGGTTGTTCAGCCTGGAGAAGAGAAGGCTCCGGGGAGACCTTAGAGCAGCCTTCCAGTACCTAAAGGGGCTGACAAGAGAGCTGGGGACAGGGTTCTTAATAGGGCGTGCAGCAACAGGACAAGGTGTAATGGTTTTAAACTAAAAAAGGGGAGATTCAGACTTGATAGAAGGGAGAAATGTTTTACGATGAGGGTGGTGAGGCACTGGCAGAGGTTGCCCAGAGAGGTGGTAGATGCCCCATCCCTGGAAACATCCCAGGTCAGGTTGGCCAGGGCTCTGAGCAACCTGATGGAGTTGAAGACGTCCCTGATGATGGCAGGAGGGTTGGACTGGATGGCCTTTAAAGGTCCCTTCCAACCCCAACCCGTCTGTGCTTCTATGATACGCACTGCTGAACACTCCTGTTGATGGTCTTGCTTTCAAAACGACAACACTTGTTTTAAACTCCCACTTTGCTGAACACAACTGAAGGGCTAAGGCAGTGCTCAACGGGCACTTAGTCTGCAGGCACAGCCACGTGAGCACTTTAACTCTCACAACACGAGAAGGATGGTTCAAAATAAGCAAAAAGAGGTTTTTCTTCCCATAAGGCACAGTTAAAACTGCAGCTATGCTATAGGAGATGTGAGTACCAGGAGTTTACAAGGGATCAAAAAGCACATTGCCAAAGTCACGACAGGAAAATCCATCAGGAGCTGCTGGACACAATGGTGAGCAAATGTGGCCCTGCAGATCTTTAAAGTGTAAATTCCTGGAGAATCACAGAATCATTTCAGTTGGAAAGGAACCTTAAGATCATTGAGTCCAGCTATTAAGAAGCGGAGAGTACTGCTGGGAAGCAGGATTATGTACATACCCTGTTCTTCTCCCACTCCTCTTTGTGTCCATTGCTGGTCACCCGGCCAAGCGGTCTGGTGTTGTGACCCATCACAGCTCTCCTTCCGCTCTTACCGACCTCCCAACCAGCTCCAGCACACCACCAGCACATCTAATTGCAAATCAAACACTCCTGCCCCTCTGCTGACGCAGGACAGCATAGCAACCATACGATAAGGCCAGTTATCTCCCAGCTGGGTGGAAGGGTTGCAACGTAAGGCACTCTGCACGCACAGCCAGCGGCACGCGCCGGCAATTACCGCTGCCTGCTCACGTGCCGTAATTCATTAAGCCGCAGTAACACAATCACCCAGCTGAGCCCTTTTAGGAACAAACCGCCAAGACAATATTGTCCTCTGGGGACCTGCAGTTCGGAGAATTAATTTAGTGTAATAACTCCCAGCGATGTTGTGGACAATCAAACCGAAAGAAATGATCTGTCTCTAAATTGCTTGTAACTAACCCCTTGGCTGATGCCCTGCGACCTCTGGCTCTGCTCCGGCAGGCAGGGCAAGTACCGACTGTTTACTTGGGATTTTCATGTGTATAAACACTTAATCCTTGAGGAACCTCATCGTGAAGGACCAGCACTCCAATAAGGAGCTCTTCACCTTGTTCTCCAGGATGCTCAGCTTCAGCCGGCGCAGCTTTCCTAGTCATACGGTTTAGTTTTAGGTAGTCCTGCAAGGAGCAGGGAGTTGGACTTGATAATCCTTATGGGATCCTTCCAACTTGAAATATTCTACGATTCCTTTTGAGATGCACCTTCAGTGCAGCTGTTCCTGAAAATGTGGCCTGTCCTTCACCACCTGTCCAAAGTTTCTAAATCTTAGGCAGACTATTATTTTAACAGCATCTCTGCTCAGGTGCTTTCAGCTGCCTAGAAGAGTTTTTTTGCATCATTACACTCTAAACACTACCATTTAGCTAGATGCTAGTATTGTTACTCATCATTACAGCAAGTACATCACCAGAGACTTACTTTTGTCCTTAAAAAGAAAATCAATTATTGGTCCTGAGTTTGCTCAGGAGGAGAGCTCTCCCACGAACAGCAGTTTTTCACAGCCACCATTAACCTGGCTCAGCTCCTGTGCACCCTGCTCAGCTTGGATGACCGTGACATCCCCGGTGAATTTGGGATGTTCCATCCACACCCTAAAAGAGAGTCACTGCGGTGGCTCCAATAACCCCCATCAGCTCCTAGGAGGGAACGAAGAAGACAGGAGCATAAGGAGGAGGATGAAAACCTGACTTCCAGGTGCTGTTTAAGGGGTTCAGATCCATGTGCCATTAAACCTAACTAATTTGACTTGGAAATCCTACTGAGGAGGGAAAGGGTGTTTCAACCTTTTCAACTCCTTCCCTCCCTCTCTCTTTCTTCTGTTTCAATACCATTTGTTGAGTTCACTAAATGCGCTGCAAATCATTTAGCTCGCCGGTAGTTTTCAACGAGTATCCAGTCCATTCGAAATATTTAACTTTGTTCCAGCCAGGAACAGCACTTCGGCACTAAAATAACGTCTTGATATTGTTGCTTTCTTTAATAAACATCCTCTCCTCTCACTGCAAAGCCTTCAGTAAATGGCCCTGGAAGAACAAAAGACATTTCTGTATTGTTTTAAGTTCTCTTCCTTTCTGAAAAACCTCAATTAAAACGGTGAAAAAGCAAACGTGTCCCTACTATATTCTGTAATTATGAACTCATTTCTATTCACTCGCCCAGCAGGAGAAGTTTGTCCCGGTGACCTCTGAGAACGGGTTTCTAAGGTTTTTCCAAAATTTCACAGCCTTAAAAACGACACGTTCACATCAGCCGTAAAACACGTTCACCTTCCCCTTCAGCCAAAATAACTTGCAATCTTAAAATCCAGTGTGAGGGCCATTCCTGTGACTATTTTTATTTGTGAAAGGAGCCCTAGCGCTGGCCGTGAATAGATCGGCATGGGAACGGCTCTGGAAATAGTGCAACCCTTCAAGACAGCATGAAAATTGCCTGAATACGGGCTGTCAGCTTATTGTAAAGAGTTTTCAAATAAATACCTCGCAGGGCACGCTCCTGAGTGACGGTTGGACTTTCCTTAGAAACCTTTCCAGCACAAAAACTACCTGGTCTGAAGAGGACGTGTGCAAGTTTGATCCCAACCTCTTGACTTGTCAATGTGATGCTTGCAGGAGCGAGCGCGGAATTTTCTTTTGGTAAAGTCCCGCTGAGAAAACATTTTGCCAGATAAAATGCTGGCACAGTTTGGTTCTATATGTATATACCTTGGTTATAAAGTCCCGCTGAGAAAACATTTTGCCAGATAAAATGCTGGCACGGTTTGGTTTTATATGTATATACCTTGGTTGTATATCTGTGCATATATAGATCTTTAAGT
>NW_009605518.1:0-15926 GCF_000690535.1 Cariama cristata | reverse complement strand
AATCCATCTCTGCTTCATTGGCACCCAAAGCCTTCCTGGCCTGAAGGTGGGGCTGATGTCATTGCACTCTTCCTTTCCTGCCTATTCAGATTCTCAGTGGCCTGGAAAGTAGTAATTTTGGATTACTCTAGAATGACATTTCACCCATTTTCCCTGATGGCCTGTGGTAACTAACATAGCTGAGATATTTGTAGGCTTAAATTTGCTATGTAGCACTGGAGGGAGAAAAAAACCCAGGGGTTCACAGATGAGAAGATATTGAAAATTCACTTCTTCAGATTTACACTGAAGGAAACAAAAAAATTGGCAAACTGCGTAGTTTGGTTTTCTGGACTCATTCATGATGAAAAGTCTGCATAGGCAACACTACTTCTAGTTTCCAAGGCAGGACTACTTAGATAGCTCCCTGTAGGAATTGCTAGGCACCTAAATGTCTTCTAAACCTTCTGATTGTCAGCAATCTGGAATCTATAAAAGACTCCCCTTCCTTGCTATTTTTTTTCTCTACTATGTCAACTTTTATACTCTCCTGCACAGGAAAAATACTTTTATGTTTGGAAAACATCTAAATACAAAGGGAAGAGGGCATGAGACTGTCTAAGCATCACTGTGAACATCCCTTCTATAACATGAAATTATCCATGGGGTGATGCGCTGTTATCAGGTACTGTACTTCTCTTCAGAGACACAGCTTTTCAGTGAAACAAAATATGAACATTGTACTGACTGCCTGAGGGCATTGCAGGGCTCTGTGATGAGCCATGTTGCAAGCTGTCGTGGCTTAACCCCAGCCAGCAACTAACCACCACACAGCCGCTCGTGGTTCCTGCTATAGTAATTCCTGTAACAGGCAAGTCAAATCATGGGTTACAACAATCTAAAGGTATTTCCATTACAACCTCCACTCCTGGGCCCTTTGGATCAGACTGTAGAGTTTAACATTGCAATGAATTCCTCCCCTTGCTCTTAGTCTGGCTAGCAACAAGGTACTCCTGCTATAGTAATTCCCATAACATGCAACTCAAATCCTGGGTTACAACAATTTGAAGGTATTTCCATTACAGCCTCCACCCCTGATGCCTTTGGACCAGACCATAGGGTTTAACACTGCAATGAACTCCTCCCCTTGTTGCTGCTCTGACCTTGACTTATCCACAGACTGCAGTGCCTTAGAGGTGTACCTGTACCAAGTGGAGCCTTATCTATGAGCCACAGTCTTTCCAGGACATAGACTTATCCACAGCCACAGCCACTTTGAGGTGCACCTGTTCCAACATGGTCTTCTCCATGGGTCACAATGTCTTCAGAGATAAAACTGCTCCAGCATGGTCTTACCCACAGCCACAGTCCCTTCAGAAGTAAATCTGCTCCCATATGGCCTTAGCCATGGCTGCAGTCCCTCAGGGGTGTACCTGTTCTGTCGTGGGCTTATCCATGGCCACGTGCTCTGAGGTGCTCCAGCATGACCTCATGCACAGCCACTGATGTTTCAAGGTCAACACGGACTGTTCCTTGGGCCACAATCCCTTCAGAGTTATACCTGCTGCAGCACAGACATAACCATGGCCACAGACACTTCAAGATGGAAGTGCTCTGGCATGGGCTTATCCATGGCCACAGAGGCTTCAAGATATACCTGATCTGGCATGGGCTTATCCACGGCTGCAGACACTTTGGGGTGTCCTCTCCCTGCGTGGACTCATCCACAGGTCACAGTCCCTTCGACTTGAGTTCACACTGGACTTTCAGCCTGTCCAGTACAGCAGCACAGAAACAGCAGCGGTACCCCGGCCATCTGCCAGCCCAGGCACATTGCCATTGCAGTTATCAAAATGTTCCCAGGCACAGCAGAGTAAGATGATAAGAAGTACAGCAAGCAGCAAAAGCAAAAACCAACTACTCAGAGCACAAGATTCTAACTTACAGTAAGGCAAGCGAGTCCCACGGCAAGCACAGGAGCCTGCCAATTAAAAGCTAAACAGCAATAACAGCTATAAATTTGATCTAGCACATTCCAATCAAATCTCATTATC
The DNA here is from genome assembly GCF_000690535.1 of Cariama cristata. Lineage (NCBI taxonomy): Eukaryota > Metazoa > Chordata > Aves > Cariamiformes > Cariamidae > Cariama > Cariama cristata. Next base: position 13,893 of record NW_009605518.1, on the reverse strand, counting down.
TCGAGCCCTTTGAATCCCACGTTGGGCACCAAAAAGGACTGTCATGGTTTAACCCCAGCCAGTAACTAAATGGCACACAGCTCCTTGCTCACTATTCCCCCCAGGTGGGATGGGGGAGAGAATCAGAAGAGTAAAAGTAAGAAAACTCTTGGGTTGATAAAGACAGTTTAATAGATAAAGCAAAACCGTGCACACAAGCAAAATAAAGCAAAGAATTCATTCAATACTTCCCATAGACAGGCAGGTGTTCAGCCATCTCCAGCACAGCAGGGCTCCATCACGTGTAATGGTTACCTGAGAAGACAGACACCATCACTGCAAACATTCCCCTCTTCCTTCTTCTTCCCCCAGCTTTATACGCTGATCACGACGTCATAAGTTGTGGAATATTCCTTTGGTCAGTTTGGGTCAGCTGTCCCAGCTGTGTCCCCTCCCAGCTTCTTGTGCACCTCCTCACAGGCAGAGCATGGGAAACTGTAAAGTCCTTGACTTAGGGTAAGCACTACTTAGCAGCAGCTAAAACATCAGGGTGTTATCAACGTTATTCTCATACGAAATCCAAAAACACAGTCTTGTATCAACTACTAGGAAGAAAATTAATTCTATTCCAGCCGAAACCAGGACACAAGCACAGGGGATAATTATTGTTTCACCAACACTTTGTTTGTTATTCAGGAAACCCCAGGCTGTTCGGGATAATTATTGTTTCACCAACACTTTGTCATTCAGGAAACCCCAGGCTGTTTGGTTCCCCCACAGAGCTAATTCCAATTCATATTGCAAATTTCTGCCTATGATTCCTTCATAGATGCTATGAAGTACTTCAAATGAGAACGATCACTGGCAATTTTACCTGGAGACAATTCTGTGTAATGTGAAATGATTTTGTTAAGGCAGCCTGCTTGCCTGTCATGATTTGGGAAGCTCTTTGGAAAAAACCTGAAAGAGATGTCCAGAAAAATTGCAGCTCTACACTTTATAAAGTCTTTATTGCTAGTGATGACATTTTGGGTTTTTTCTTCTAGTTTTCCAATCCGTGTTCATTCAGAGCATTTCATTATGGTCCTAAGTGTAAAAGAGCAGGACTGATAGAATGATGTGCTTTATTGCTCATAAAAAAGAACTAGAAATGAATAAAGGGAACATTTAGTGTTCAGAGGCACTGCAACTGGAGTGTGTTTTCATGCTTATTGTAGAAAACTGCATAATGCTACAATGTTCCTGCCTCCCTGGTTCATTGAAATATTTATCAGCAAAGTAGATGCTTTGAAATTATCTGTGATAGTCACAGATATATAGGTAATTAACTTTGATTCTGGCAAAATCTTAGTGGTATATGCGTTACCCCGGGCTGAAGTGCCAGTTTCTAGTCCCTGAGAAAACAGCTGTGTCCAGGGGTTGTGCAGTTATAATTCATGTGTATGTGTGATCACATGTTTCCACGAGATGGAGGAAAAATACTCTATATTTCATATATGTATTTTTGGTGTTTTCCAGGGGATACCAGTACCACAATTGCCATTTTTTTATTGGGGAAACTGAGGAAGAGATGAGAAATAAGACGATACAGTCGCTCAGGCCGCTGTCACAACTTCAGCTCAGGTCTTTGATACATCAAGCATAGCCATCACTTCAGAAAAAGAATAACCTTGGTTGATTCTTAATGTATTTGCAGAATGTATATTTTTTGCTTAAATATACATGGAGAAATTGTTTTGGAAGATTAAATGGTACTATAGCAATTTTGTAATACGTAAATTTATGCTGTATGTAGATCTAATAGTATTAAGTGTGCATGTACTTGGTGAAAAGCCAAGGATATCATGGGAGACATCTGAGGGATGTATTTTATCTCTGGCTGTTAAATGAGCTTAAAAGCAGCATGAGCAATGTGTATTATAACAGAAATTATTGACCTTAGTTGTACTGAGTATGTGTACATACGGAAGAGGAAGCTGCAGTAATAGTCTCTCCACATTTATACATGTAAACATTTATACTGTAGACATCCTTGCTTAGTGGAACAAACACATCTTATATTTTTACTTTCAGTGGAGACAAACTATTTTAAGAATCTCTTCACTAAGAGGAAATGAGTTGAATCCTAGATTTTTATCTATGCTGGTATTTCTAAAACCTTCCATTCACCACTTCTTGTAAGGATGGTGGTAAATTTGCTCCTGAAGGTTGTGAGACACTCAGATATGTCACTGCAGAGCGGTGCAGAAGCTTCTGAAATAATGTAAGTGAATCAGATGAACATCTGACTAAGCCTCTTCTTTGGAAAGGTCCAAAGAAGAATGAGAAGATGACAGAAAGAAGTGAAGGGCAATAGACAGGCAGATGAAACCAGCATCTTTAAAGCAGCAGCACAGGTGGACAGAAGCCAGAGGAATGAAAAATAGAAGAGAGATGCAAAGAGCTACAATTGGATAAAGTGCAAAGATCAGAACTGATCGAAGAGAGGATGCTGTAACCTTTATACAAAGCTTTAGACTAGAACGAGTAAGAAAGGAATTAGGCTGTAAGGCAGACATTTAGTGAATTAATGATATGTTGATGAAAAAAAAACAGAACAAAAATAATTATTTGCCTTGGACATAGTTAGTATTTGATTCTTGCTAATCTTGCTATTGCAGGGCAAAAAAACCCTCATAAACCACCAATCTTTTAGGATGAGAATATGTTATATCTACCTTATGTTGCGTCAACCTGCTAGGATCAGACTGTGCTTTGATTGAACTGAGAGCAGAAGCAAAGCTAGTATTTAAAATAAGCAACATGTGAGGAACTCTTTATTTCAAGTGTAGAATATGTGTAGAGTTAAGCTAAATTCTGAGATAATACTGCTGTGACAAAAATACAAAAGAAGTTACATTAAACCTATTGGTTTTATGCACTGTTTATTGTAAGATTATGTAAAACAAGTGTAAATTACTAATAAAAATGAAAGTTAGACAGTTCAAAGATAAAAGAGAGTGCTAAAGCATCATTTTTGGGAGCTTTTCCCTGAAGTGACACTCTACCATCTCTTGTTTCTGCCATGCTAGTGTGTTAAGTGTGAGGTTTTCTGTTCTGCATGACTTTGATTTTAGTAATTAAGTAACTCACTTTCTGTTTTGCTTTCTGCAACATGTATTTCTTCGTGTAACTCTAATGACAATCCTTGTTACTGTTGAAAGAGAATTGACTAAGAAACCCATAACGTATTTAAAGAAATCATAAGAACTTCATAAGCCAAAGTGATAAATCCCAGTATAGAATAGAAATCTAGATACAAATAAGAATGGAGGGAGGAGGTTTTGTTTATTTAGTTGTTTGGTTAGTTATTATTACTTACATCAGAAAATAAGATGAATGGGTTTTCTTTTCCAGGAATTTTTGAGAATAGAGGGATCTCCTGATTCCATCAGATCCTTTACCTGTCTAATCCAGTCTTCATTTTACTCAAGATAAGGTATATTAGTTTAAAGTGTAAGAATCTAATGCCTAGGGTAATATGTTTTTTGTGTTATTTCTGCCCTGGTCTTTAGTAATTAGGGACTGATTAAAGCTTTCAAGGTGTAACATATCCTTCTAAATTTATTTCATCATTATTAATGTTGACCTGCTGGAGAACAGCTCAGTAGAAAAGGACCTGAGGGTCCTGGTGGACACCAAGTTGACCATGAGCCAGCAATCTGACCTCGTGGCCACACCACCTTCTGCCACCCACACTAGAGTGCTATTTGCTTCCATCTTCTCTTCTTTTGAAGGAAAAGAGACTTGCTGGTCTTCTTCTATAGCTGAAATTTTTTCCAGTTGTCCTCCTTCAGCAGCAGAGAAGAATGTCCCTCCAAAGTTATTTCTTGCAAGAAGAGACCATCAGATACTAGACTACTAGACTAAATTTTGAGTTCCAGAATCAAAGACAATGACCAGTTGGATGATTCTCGCCTCATAAAGAGGAGTGCAGTAAGGAATTTATCTCAAGACATCCTGCCAGAGAAATTAGAAGAAAACCATTTGACTGCAGGGTTAGGGAAGCTATCTGTCTATGCCTAGAGATAAAGGAAGGCAGAATCATCCAAAGTGACAAAACCAGCTTATAAATCAAGATAGTTCAGATGGGAAGAGTGACCTTTGAATTTAGCCACAAGTGGGTCATTAATAACTCTAGCAAGAACTGTCTAAGGAGGATGTAATGTATCTTTCAGCTGCTGCAAAAGAAGACTGTCTGAAAGGTGAAGGAAGGTGTGTGTCAGTTGGAGATGGAAGCTGCATAGATCAGTGACTTTTTCCTCAAATTTGCTTCACTAGTGTCTTTATTATGCTTTAATCAAAGAGAAGTTGTCTGGGTTGGGGTTTAGGCCACAAATCCTCAAACCATCAATCTGCAGCACAAAAATTCTCATGTGGACTCATCTTCAAGCATTTTCTAGGTTTGAAGGTCAAAGTGAAAATTTTCTCAGGTGGCTTTGGTTTTAACAAAAGATTTAATAAATTCTGATAGGTATCCACTCACTTCAGACAGAACCCCTGAAAGGAGACTTCTGATTATCAGTTGCATTCTGATAAATGTCCATGAAGGTTTGTATGTTTGTGGAGGGTTCTTTTCATACGTGCTGGCAAGCAAGAACTACAGACAACTTTCAGCCTACAGAGGACACCTATTTCTTTTAAAGTTTTTCCTTAGGCTCTTTACCTCACTACGATATCCAATGTTCCAAAATAACTACTCATAAGGAATACTCCTTACACCTGTATTTATTTATGGTTGTATGATTTCTTTTGAAACAATCACAAATTCTTGTTAAAATACTATTCATAAAAACTTTGTATATATTGAGATACTTTATATTTGTAGGTGGAAATTCAAAGAGACATCAATTAATCTTTTTGCAGACCACTAGCTACTGATTTCTGGATTACAAGAGAAGGCACAGATGTATATGTCTTGCTATATTAATACTGCTTTTTCCAATTATTTTTACAGATAGTCAAAATATTTGGTTGAGAAATAAACCTATTGTAGTAATTCTTTTAGTGAGAAATGTTTTTGAATTTCTATTTTGAGCTATAACAAATATATTGTTAAATTTTTTCTTATATCTGTCATAGAAATTGAAAAAAACCCTGACCAAATCATTGACTTCTGGTGCTATTTAAAGACAACTCTCTCATCATACTATCCTCCCACTACTTTTGCAACTGCCACCCCCCCCAACAAACAGAATAAGACAAGAAGACAAGAAGAAGACAAGAATATTTCACTGAAAATTGCAATTTTCTCTTCTAAACCTCCTGCTGACACTTGTAGACTGTGCATAGCTCTAAGCAAACTCACTAAATCAGTGGGAAGGCTCATAATAGCAAAATGAAGGACACGAGTAAGTGTTCTCAAGACTGTGACCCTAACAAGAGCCTTGACAGACATGGTGATCTGTCTCTATACAGAATTTCTCATGATGCGACCCTGCCTGCCTTATTTGCTCTGTGATGTGCTTCAGCAGGGTGTAAGTCACAGCTCAGAGGCTGTCCCTAAGAGCTTCTCAGCACTTTGTTGCTGCTTTCCATTTCTGACCAGACCTAGCAATACTCAGTGCATCTTCTTCCCCGACTTCCTAGAAGGCAGAAAACTTAATTCATCTGTCATTATTTGTGCTTGGATGCAAATGGTTTGAGAGCCAGACTTCCAGGAACAAAGAAAAAGAAGAGAAATCAATAGACTGGCTCTCATCTCTACTGAGCAGTGGTAATACCAGCTGTTGTCTTTCATGTGAAACTGGAGTATGACTTCGGATATGACAATGGCAGGTTCATAGGCTCACCATGACAAAATCCAGTGCCCCAGCCTGCACTTAGAGTGCAGTTTGAACAACAGACTTTTTCTACACTCTTGTTGTGTTGAAGGTTTCCACCATCAACTTTGTTTTCTGTAAGAAGTAACGCATCTTTTTGTGCCCTGTGCTCTTTAAGGCATTGCATATCTATTCCTCCTGCCCCCCGATAAAGAAAATGGTGCTGTTAGAAGATAATATGCTTTCTTTAGTGAGGCTGAGTGTGGAGACACAATGTAACCATTCTTGAACTCTCTTCCCATTCCAGTTTTACCCAGGTTTGGAAAGGAGAGAAGCTCCCAGATGTTTCAAGGACTTACGAAAACTTCCTCAGGGACAGTAGCATAGATCTGAGTGGTAGAAGGTGGACATTAACTCCTGAGATTGTTCATTTTGACATTTTTCTCGTGTCCCCTTTGTCACCATCTAATGCAGTGTTCCTTCTCACATCAGCACCCTGTGGTTACATCTGCATGACTAGACAGGTCTCAACATCTAAAACAAAGATGTATTTTTTTTATTTATGCTATTCATGTTTCTCATCACTTCATTCCTCATGCAAAAATCAGCAAAACCCCAGCTAATCTTGTTGAGGAAGAGAATGAGCTGGGGTGAAATTAAGGAATACTCACTATAATCCTTAACAACTATTGTATTTAGAGACCTCACATTTTGCTTATTAGAAACTCAAAAATGAAACAATTTTATTGTTTCTGCCAGAAACTCTGCAGAACTTTTGGTGGGTCACATTTCAAGACTGTATCGCAGTTTAGTATGGATATTGGACCTTAAATCCACACACACAGACATTTGTTTATACAATTAAGGAACAGAACTGTTGCAAAATTGAACTAAAAATCAAACTAAGTTTTCTTAAGATTGTTATTAACTAAACATAGACATTTCAGTGCCTTCCATTCAAGAAATGGTTTAGGGATCACAATTATAAACATGGATACAGTAACGGACTACATTCAAGGAACTGAATCACTTGAGAGACAGGAATCTACCTGAAAATGGGAGAGCTCTGCTACCAGAAATTGTCCCACTAAAAGTATTACCTGCAAGTTATTTGTTCTTGCCTAATAACAAGTGAGACCTTCTTTTACAGATGGTACCTCTGCAAATAATTTTCTTCTCAATAGTAAGACATATTTTATGCCTGAAAGTACTACTTGGATTGTAGATGTGATAACCATATTACATGTTTGTCCCCTATAATCCAAGTCACTTTGATGCAATTTAGAGTATAGACACTGCCAACTGTTTCTAATAGTCAGTAAGCAGACAGGGGTGTTTCAGGAGTATCCTGACAATTACAGGAGGGGTTTATCTCTAGAAACAGAGGCCTTAGGGCAAGGAAAGTCCTAGAAAACTCCAGAGATATCTAGTACCTAAATTGTCACTTGGTAGTTTCTGGCTATTCATACTCAGGAGTGGTAAGATGTTATTACCTTGCAAATGTGTACCTGAACCTTGTGTTAGAAGTAACTGTTCTCCAAACAGAGTTGGTAGACAAAAGTAAGTCTCAGATTCCCGGATGCCAGTGTAGCTGTGTGAGCTCTGTATACCACAGTCTAGTGACCAGACTGAAAAAATCGGCAATTTTGGCTAACGGATTGGGTGTCAAGGTGCAACAACAGAAAATGTAAGAATGTCTGTGCTGAGTTAGACCAGAAATCAGTATGTAGCCTTGCAAGTCCTTAGAAAGAATATCAGTAAAAGGCAAGCATTAAGGTATAAGTGCCCTAAATTTTCTCCCAGCATCTACTGAAAAGTGGTCTCGTGGTATTTAATTGTCTTTATGGACTTTTACTTACTCTATAGATTTACTTTGAACCCTTGGAAGCTTCTAGCATATACCAGGCCATGTAACATTTTAGGTTAAACTTTTGTGTTGTTTTGAAACAAGCCTCCTTGGGTTTTGTTTGGCATCTTTTCATTCTTGCATTAAGAAGGACACTGGGTGTTTTTTCCTTATTCATCTTCTCAATATCATTTTTTATAAACCTCCACTATTTTTCCCTCTCAATAGTCTCTATTGAAAGCTGAAGAATCCTAGTCTAACCAGTTCTTGTAGGTAATTCATTCCACACATTTAACCCCCTTGCTGACCTGCTGCTGTGTCTTGTTCATTACTGCTTTGCCCATTTTCTCTCTATCAGAGAAGCTCACACACATTCCCTTCCATTGACTCCCTTTAGAGGGGATGTAACTTTGACTGGAAGGATGATTCACACAATGTAATTTCTTTAAACAGCTGATCATGAATCATAAGAATTTGTCAGAGGGCATCTTTAGCTTATTTACCTGAGAAGAGGAAAGAACAAATTCTGCCCTCATGCCAAGTGGGGCTAGGGCTCCAGAAAGAGGAGGTCAGTCAGATAGGGAAAATAGCTCCCTATTTATTTGTTGGTAACTGCACTCTTGACTTCAAGAAAAGTAGGAGACAAGAGCCTTGCACTGATCACTATATACTTTGTTAATAGACCTTGTGTATCTAAAACATTCCCTTCAGACTGACAGATACAATACAGGAGCTGCAGAAGACCTGTGATCTTGTGGAGCAGCAGCTGGTGCACAAAAAGGTCCACTAGGGCATCTCAAAAGGCATTGGACACCTCTGTCTAGGCAATTGGTTGCTACCTAAATGCTACCTAAGCTATAGATATTAAAAGAGTCAACAGAGTCTCGGGAGCTGTTCAGTTGGTCACATGTAGCCATACAGAGAAGGACCTAGGGGTATTGGTGGATGAAAAGCTGGACATGAGCCCGCAATGTGCGATTGCAGCCCAGAAAACTAACCACATCCTGGGCTGCATCCCAGGTAGCGTGGCCAGCAGGTCGAGGGAGGGGATTCTGCCCCTCTACGCCGCTCTGGTGAGACGTCCCCTGCAGTACTGCCTTCAACTCTGGGGCCCCCAGCCCAAGAAAGACATGTACCTGCTTGAGTAGGTCCAGAGGAGGGCCATGAAGATGATCAGGGGGCTGGAGGACCTCCTTTACAAGGACAGGCTTGAGAGAGTTGGGGTTGTTTAGCCTAGAGAGGAGAAGGCTCCTGGGAGACCTTAGAGCAGCCTTCCAGTACTTAGAGGGGGCCTACAGGAAAGATAGGGAGGGACTCTTCATCAGGGAGTGTAGTTACAGGATGAGAAGTAATGGTTTTAAAGTGAAAGATGGTAGATTTAGAGTAGATATTAGGAAGAAATTCTTCACTGTGAGGGTGGTGAGACACTGGAACAGGTGGCCCAGAGAAGCTGTAGATGCCCCCTCCCTGGAAATGTTCAAGGCCAGGTTGGATGGGGCTTTGAGCAACCTGTTCTGGTGGAAGGTGTCCGTGCCCATGGCAGGGGGGTTGGAACAAGATTAGCTTTAAGGTCCAACCCAAACCATTCAATGATTCTGGGCTTCTATGTAGATATCTACGGTAGGGTGAGCTCAGCATAACCCTAGTCTTTACTGACTATAATGACTAGATCTCAGTTAACTATAGTGGGAGCGTACCACTTAGCTCACATGTAGATACCTACATTCCCCGGTCAATCTGTAAACTGATTCCCATCCTTTGTCCCTGGGATGATATACTTTGCTATGTGGCAGTCTTTGAAAGCTGATCAAGCTAAGGTATGGCTACCACCACGTGGATAAGCATACCCTTCTTTATAGTTGGCCTGCAAGCTGGCTAGCAGAATATGCCTTCCTGTCATGCCCAACTTCTGGTGGGTGATTTCTGCATTTGCAAAAGCCTGAATCAGAGGTAGGTTAGCCTTATCTGCATGCACTGCAAACCAAGCTTAATTTGTGTCCTCCATCTCCTCATTTTTCTAAGTAGTCAACTACAGCATCTTCTGCAGCAGAACACTGTGAGGGAAGAGAGGGGAGTTGGTGAGGGAAGGTGCAACTCTTCTCCAGTAAACCTCATTACAGTGCTGGGGGAGGCAAAGAAAGGCTGGATACAGGAATCAAGGGTTTTGATTCAATTAAATTCCCTTTGAGCATAGCCAGATCAACAGCTTCCTGTCCAGTCAGCTGGGAGTGAATTCACAGCACCTCAGCTTCTCACTGGTGGTTGCTGTGCCACCTTCCAGCAACCTGAGGTACAGATCTCTGCGGACTAAGTTACCTTATATTTACTAAAAGGTAAGAGTAGGCACACAACAGAATACCTACTGCTCTTTAAGTTCACAATTTGAGTTACTGCCTTTTAACATAGTGATGTAGACCTTTGCCTACACACCAAGTGTGTCCCAGTTAATCATAGCAGGTGGGTTATTTAGCATACTGCATTCTTCCTGGCTGTGGACACAGTTCTACTAGTAGAAATCTCTTAAAACAGTACAGCTCATTTACATAGCTAGAAAGGGAACAAATGACTGTCGTTGTCTGCATAAATAGATGTTTTCTCCCACTCTCTACCTCTACCAGATCTTGTCCTCAGGAACCAGGAGATGTCTCTTTCTGAATGTTAGAAATCGGCTGGTTGGTAGGAGGTGACTGAGGAATATGCAGACTAGAGGGTCCCATCTGGCATGAAGTGCTTCTCAACCTCGCATCTCAGCTGCGGCACAGGAGAGTTTTCCTTTCCTCTGGGTCTCTTTTTGATCCTTGACACAGCTGATCATCGCATCAGAAGATCTTCAGGCCAATAGGGTCTGGCAGGAGGGATCTCAGTGTAAGTGGGAGGCTGCAGCACTATCTAGGGGTAGTTCTTGCCCTGGAAGAGGAGAACGAGCCATCTGGGTGAGTCTCAGTATTTCAGGATGTCCAACCTGATAGCGAATCATAGAATCATAGAATCATTATGGTTGGAAGAGACCTCAAAGATCATCAAGTCCAACCATATACTTGATGTCACCATGCCCGCTAAACCCACTAAACCATGTCTTGAAGCACCACATCTAAAGAGTTTTTGAACACCTCCAGGGATGGTGAGTCCACCACCTCCCTGGGGAGCCCATTCCAGTGCCTAATGACTCTTACAGTGAAGAAGTTCTTCCTAATATCCAACCTGAACCTCCCCTGGCGCAACTGGAGACCGTTTCCTCTTGTTCTATCGCTAATTACCAGGGAGAAGAGACCAACTCCCACCTCACTACACCCTCCTTTCAGGTCGTTGTAGAGGACGATCAGGTCTCCGCTCAGCCTCCTCTTCTAACAACCCCAGCTCCCTCAGCCGCTCCTCATAAGACTTTTTCTCCAGACCCTTCACCAACTTCATTGCCTTTGTTCGGACACGCTCCAGCACCTCAATGTCCTTCTTATAGTGAGAGGCCCAAAACTGAACACAGTATTCAAGGTGTGGCCTCGCCAGCGCGGAGTACAGTCAGTCTCTCACCCCTGTCAATCTCCCAGGTTAGCCAAGATAATGGCTATTATGCTTTACACACACTTAAAACAATGAAGACCTATTTAATAGACAGCTCATGAGGATAAGAATAGAGCATAGTTTGCCTAAAAATGGCTTAATTGTTTTCTCCTGAAAAAAATTGTCTTCTTCGGAGAACAAAATTCTTAGATAGACTCTCCTGACTACTTCAATAGGAAACCTGATACGAATATCAGCTGAGATCATCTAAGGCAGTCCAACTGTGGCTGGATATGGGCCACTAGATGATTCTCTTGGCCCGTTGCCCTTCTCATGGGAAAGATAGGGAGCAGATGTTGGAGCAGCACATAATAATTGAACAGCTGGGAGCCTTCTTCCATGCTTTGCAACCCAAGACAACATTTCATAGTGGGGCTTCTGATTTTTGAGGTAGGACTACCATAAATTCTGAAAGTTTTGAGGGGATACAACTGGGGGGTTGTTTGTTTTGTTGTGTTTGTGGGTTTTTTTTTGGGGGGGGAAGAGGTTCTTTAAGGCTGCAGAGTGAACATAGATGGTTTTTTGTGGGAAGAACAAATATTTTGCTGTGGAGGCTTCTTTGTCCTGCATCTTACCCTTTAGGATTAAAAAAAAAAAAAGACTTCTTGAGATATATCTGACTAACAAATACATGTCTACATCTGATTTAGTTAGTCTTGGCTCTCTTTATACTTTATGAAAATCTAGTCAGGTGGTTTTTACTACGGAGACATATAAAGTAGATGCAATGGATGACATCCTAACAGTTCTTCTCCCTTGGTAACGTTTATATAGAGTGCACGGGCTGATTAGCTCAGCTGTGCAACGTAAACATCTACACCTTTTGTTTGTTTTCTTTTTTTCCCCTTGTATTTAGTGAGGTTACTGAAAGCTGTGAGATGCGGCTAGAGAAGATGGCATAACTGGAGGAAAATGTGCAAATGAAAGCTTTGAAAACTCGAGTTCATTCTTTGGACCGCTCCATGGTGCTGGAATGAAACCAGAGCTGAATGCATTCACAATGTGTCTGTGCATGCTTTTCTCAAGAGAATGCATCTGTGCAGCTTTGGGGCTGTTACTGGGAGTGGGGCTCTCTGGTCTAGTGTTTCTGCTGTGGAGCTACATCCCCTCAGGCTCCTGCACCTGGGCTGAGAGCCACAGGGGCTATAACACACAAGTAATTGGGTCAGGAATTTTCACACTGGACAGGTAATGGATTTAGTTACTTTTGTGATCAACTTGCCTTTTTTCTCCTTTATTTAATCTAGGAGCAGGGTAAAGGCAAGGAGTATTTTAAATGAATTTACATGCTAAGGGAAATGGAAGATGGGAGAGGCAGAAAATGAAGGGGAAGGGATAAAAGATAAGCAGAGGAAAAGCCTTCCACAGTGGGAAGAGCAACAGTATCGGTATCACAGGTGTTGTGAGATTTCAGAGTAATTAGAAGAACCTCATCAGAAGGCAGCTGCTTTTACAGCACAGGTCTCAGAGAATTTGGGTAAGGATGTTGGCACTCAACATCGCAAGTTCTTGACAGGGATCTGTGGGGTCTGAGAGCAGCATGGCTGGCAGCAGAAAAAGCAGCATGGTACCAAGTGTTTCTGTGGGATGCCCTGGCAGAGGGCTCCTCTAGGACTGTTATAGATGTTCAGACTCCCTTAGTGATCATTTTCCAGGTCTGGAGAGCTTTCCCTTGAGTGCTACTCTCTACCGAAGGGAGCAGTGACTGGATGCTTTTGTGCATTTACCTTGCAGGGGACGTGTACCACCCTGCTCTTTTCTAGATATAAGTCAAAGGAACCAGCTGGACATCCCTTCCCTTCTCACCAACCATCTCAACCCCCTCTATAGCTCCAATCCACTGGTTTTCCAGCAACAGGTACCAGCCCTGCACTGCTGTTACAGGGATCCTGGTGCTGTGTAGCTCTGAGGCAATGCAGGACAGTGCAGATGCTGCTGTTTCTGTGCAGTCACATCCCTTCCTGGGTGAATGTGTCTGCCGTGGGAGGAGAGGAGATCCTTTCCACAAGCTCAGAAGGCTTATCCTGGACATGGGCCACCTGCCCATCTGCAAAGTGATGCCTCCAGGTGAAATTCTTGCTCTGCTTCCCCTCAGTTCCCCTCCCTGGCAACTCCAGCTACTTTATCGCTTTTCTTTGCAACCAATTCTTCTGCAGCTCAGGAAGAAATTGCCTCCCTTCACCCTCCCTCCTACAGCCCCCTCTCCCTTCCAGCAGCAATGCCATCCTCCCTCCCTCACCGTGTTTTGGTGACCGTGTCATATTAATAAAAAAAACAAAAAAAACCCCCAAAAACTCTGGGACAGCAGAAACGGTGCTTAGGTGACAGGGAGAAGAAGCATTTAGGGGAGGTAGGAGGAGGAAAGAAAAAGGGGGAAAAAAGTGTTTGATTTAAGAAACTTAATTTGAATAAAACCCTCCTCCCGCTCCTCCTCATTGGTTTCCTTTTCCTCCTCCATATTAATGAGACTAGCCAAGGAAAAGCTATTGGTTCCATATCCCCTTTCCTTTCCTCAGGCACTTGGGGGAGGAGGTGTTTGCATTTCTCCGCAGGACCAGCTCGCTTTGCAGAGCATTGTCTGGGTGTGAGAATCACACACACAGAGAAATACAGGGGCGAGCACACCATAGCCTTGACTCGCAGGCAGAGCATCTGATCCAGCCTGAATACCCTGCTCCCCGACTCCCTGCTTCCCCAGCACGAACAATC
>NW_009605517.1:32151-44118 GCF_000690535.1 Cariama cristata | reverse complement strand
TTTTTTTTTCTTAATAGAAAGAAGAGCAGCAAAAAGATTTTGCTGTTAACATCTATTTAGTCTGGTTTCATTTAGTCACATTTTGCAAATGTCAGTGAAAGCAAAGGTCAACTGGGAAAAAAACAGCATGCTATGGATCAGTACAATCACAGAATGCAGAGTAGCACAGGGTTAAGGAATAAGCTTAGGAGGAAAACATATCTGCAGTATTGGCTATACATATAGTAAAATACTGCTCATGGACTAGCACACCTATCACCTTAAAACGGTACAAAAAAGTTATTGTTTATGTTACCATACTTCGAGACCTTTTTCCAAAGAAACAGTGGAAAATGTCATGTTTTCAATTCACTGCCTCTTTTTTTTTATATTTGGGCAGCTTTGAAACAGCCTTGGTTTTGACAAGTTTGTAGGCTAGGGCATCCCAGTTGCGCTCTTGCTCCAGTGAATTTTTATTCCATTGCACAAAGGGACCATAGGAAATTATAAACAAAGTCCCTGTAGAAGATACAGGCTGTACGCCTCGCTCTACAAAGGGCCCTGGCAAAATACAGTAAAGCCTAATTTTTAAGAGTGTTTAACACTATCTAAATCGGTGTGCATTAAGTACCTAAAAACCTTTATAGCGCTCTCTTGTATTGTCTTCTGTCTATTAGTCTGCTGGGTATGGGAGTATTTCCAGCCACCTCAAGACACACTATAAGTTTTGATGAGTTAGTGTTGCTAAAGCAGAATGTGAAACTTGAAAAGGATGTGCAGTTAATAATTGTAATGTATCTTGCCCTTACAGATTTTGTTGAAAGTTTGTTACTATTATTATTCTGGAAGGTATGCAAAATCCATGCAGAAGCGTCTCAAGACAGTTGAACTGGAATAGACATTGCCCCATTTTCATCCTTTTATATAAAGAATGGAAAATTAGAAAAGGAAGGATATTACATATATCAACAGCCAGGAGGGAGAACATTTTAAACATAGAAGTTAATACAATCAAAATAACTTTATATCAATATAACAGAGTAAATAACATAACTCTCATAGTATCACAACCTCACATTTTCTATGTCACTATAGACATGGATTAAAGTTTATTTCTTTCAGCCAATTTTCTAAGTTAGCCTCTTTATTCTGTAAATACATTTGTTGGTTTCTCAACATCCAATTAAACATGTACAGAAAAGCCATAAAGATATCCAATTTATATTTTTGACTTTTGCTAAATTATTTTAAAATTAGAAGCCATAAAGTAACCAAAATCTACTATTATCTCTTTGCTGGAATCGATTTAGCAAAAATTGGCAATTGTCACACTGCTTGTGGGGTATCAAATATAAACAAACGATTGCATACCTGCTATGAAATCCTCTCCAGCAACATGAAATTGAAGAATAGACAAAACTGCTTTTATAAAAAAGCAAGATAATTTTTATCCTTTTTGTGTAAGGGACTATCATTTGAAACCTTTCTTTGAGCCAAAAAGAATCACATGACACAGCTGGTTGAGGGATTTTCAGTAATCGTATCTTTTGCATCTATCTTTTGCATAGATTGCCATGAAATAAATACTGCATGTGAGCAAGTATAAAAATGTACTGGGGGTACTTCTGTTAGATAGAATCTCATCCTCTTGAAATTGCCTTTCACATGAAAGATGCCCAATGACAACCAGCAGTTTAACTAGCTAGGAATATATACAGTCAGCCACCACTCAGCCTTAAACTGTTATCTGATTTGTCCCATAAAGCAAAATATATGAGGTACATGATACAGCATGGGGATAATGTACAATAAACATAACTTACAATGCAGGAAAATGAGTTCCCATTGGATCACCTCACAACAGAATCAACTGTGCAAGAAACCGCCCAATCCGATCAAACTGTTTTCTTGTTTATATTCCTTTATCCCACAAGCATAATTAAAACCAGTCTTTTTTGTAAGATAGTTCTGTGATAGCTTTTAAATCACTTATTCCAGTGAAGCCTGCCAAAACTTCCTTTTTTTCCCCCTTCTGAAAATACAATGATGTGCATTACTTGCTGCAGTGCCAAGGAAGTACAAACGTACTACTCTTTTCTCAGCCTTTCCCTCCGAATCTTTACAGGGTGTGCAATCACCGCTGTCTTTTTAGGTTTCTTCTCAGGACAAGGGAAGCTATGGTTCATCAAGAATGGAATGTATTTAAAAGACTTTCAAAAATCATGAAGTTAAAAACTATCAAGACTTCTGAAAAATAGCTCACTACATATGTTTACATCTTAACAGGTCTTTAACTTATGTCTTCATTAAAAGATCAAGGGAAAAGGGATTTCATTATAGGACTTTTTATAACAGTTATTTATTTTCTCTTAATGAACGCAGACTACGTCAAGTCTTATCCATACTGCTGGAGTTATGTAATTTTGTACATATTAATCAACACTTTAGATGTTCTGTATCCCTGTAAAGGTATAAGTACTTGGAAAGAAAGTCTTCACCTAGCTTGCATCCTCAAATAATGGCTATAAAATCAAGGGCAGAGGTTCGGGGATAACTTTCTTCACCCAAGCATGTGCTTTCTAAATGCATGCATTGAGGAATTTTGAACACGTAACCCACACACTACAAAAAAGTACAGAAGTTGCGGCTTCAAGACCCAAAGGCCTGCTATGAACTTGTCTTATTAGATACCGAATAAAAATTGGTCAAGAAGAGCTGTGCCCTGCGGAACCTATCATCTAAATAGTTGATACAGTCTTTGGCTGGAAGAGAGCCTGGACCACATATTTTGATAGCAACAAGTTTATTATTCTAACTTGTGACTTTCGAATGAAGAAAAAGAGCATTATTAGGTAACCTAATGAGATAAGAACAGAAGGAGGTGGGGTAGGGATGTCTGGCAGACAAAAGCATGGTGAGGACGGCACACGGGAGGGAAAGCTGAAACGAGGACCCAGTGCCGAAGGAGTCGGAGCAAGGCTGCGACACAGGGCCCTCCACAGCTTGTGGGTGGGCAAACAACACAAATGCTTCTCATAGCAGCTTTTCCACAGGCAGGTCTATGCACAATTTTGTTATTGTTTTTAAAAACAAGCGTGTCAAAACTAGCTCTTGATTCATTCTGGCCACATTCCTGATTTACACTGTTAATGGGCTTTGAAGTTCTATGGTTTGTTAGCATTATGCAGACCTTGTTTTGAAGAGTGCTAAAAAAAAAAAACCACCATCACAGGTTGGAAAAAATTTGGCCATAAACAGGTTTGTAGGAAAGATCCCCCTAAGGTTTCCCAAACTTCCCCTTATTGTCACAAGTTCACTGCAAACGCAGTCTGAAATTTTGTCTATTCTCATTGACCATTTCCCTCCAGCTTTCTTGTGTTGTGCATTTTTCATTATTACTTAATTAGATCACAAACACTTTCTATAAGAACAGTAAAGCACTGTCTCTGAGCTGGTTCCTGGTAATAGTACATTTTAAATGTATATTAACTCAGTTTGCATTCAGTTTGAAATTAAAACACTGAGTTAATCTTTCAGCGGAGACAGTAACTTGTCATTTTCCTCAGTGCTTGTCTCATGCAAAATTTGTTCACTGTTTAAAAAGTCATTTTTTAAACTTAGAGTAAACAAAATTGGTTACTGACTTCAGAACAAGCCCCGTTGTCTTGTGTTATTCCAGATGTGCACTTGGTGGAGGGACATCATCCAGACAGTTTTTATCATTTTCCAGTCAGTGCTCTTCCTACAAGCTTACATAAAGTATTGCAAGCTGTTGAAAACAATATTACACCTTTCTGGTGTACCACTGCCCACTTCACTACTGTCCGGGATCCTACTTCAAGGTATTGACAAACATATTTCTTTATTTCCTTTAAAGAAAGGAAACAACCACAACATTTGTTTTCCTAATAAAGAGCTATAGGGTGGCTAGTTTTTGCAATTAATTCCTCACGCTGCAGCACTTGCCAGCTTGGTCCAGAGAACAGCAGCGGAGGGAGGGAGCACTACTTGCAAACAGAGTGAGGCCAGTCTCTTGCTATTTGGCCGGTGACCCCTCATGTCCCTGGGGAGGAGGACTTGGGGAGGCGACCCTGATCCCCATGGGACTGTCTACTTCATGGGCCTGGAAAAGGGCAATCAGAGCCAATTGCTCATTAACCTTCTCCACTGTTGGAAATCTATTGGCGTGCTTGGTTACGAAAACATCTTTACGAGAGCAGAGCCAGGGAAACGGAGGTGCAGGGTGTGGTGGGAGGGGTCCTGCATCTTCATCAGCAAGCAACTAAAGGAAATGGAAGGAGGGATGACATTACAGGGTTTTAGTTTCCATTAGCATCACAGAAGTAACATATTCAGCATAAAAATAATGTATTTTCCACAGGGCCTTTTTACCTCTGAGACCAGAGTCTCTTCCTCCTGACAGTTAAATTATGGAGAAATATCTGATTTTAAGCCATTAGTCGTTTGCTGTTTAGGGCACCTCTGAACAATTTTAGCCAGTATTGCCTGAAAAGATTTGCTGTGACATCTGATACTCGGTATCAGCTCTGTGGGGAGAACACAGAAGCAACCAGCTATTCTCAGAGGTTTTCTGTGTCTTGAGTCCTTAAAAATAATGTTAACTGTAGAGCTTAAATCAGCACTGTCGGGGGCACCCAGTGTTCCTCCTAACACAGCAGCCCAAGGCTGCCAGAGGCATTACCACTGCTCTATTGAAGCTTGCTGTGAGGTAGAAATACTATCCTGGAGTTCATGCCTTAATAGCTGTAAAAAAAAAAAAAAAAAGATAGAACCATCAGATCTTATTATACCATCTTATGCACAACTCAGTAGAAAGGGAAAATCCAATACGGGACTCTGGGGACCAAGAAATCCTAGAAAAGTTATTTGGGGAGGAAAAAGAAAATTGAAAAAGCAAAACCCGAACAGGTGGAAGGAGCAGGTTTGACTTTCCAGCTGTTTCCCAACACCCCCACTGAAAACTGAAGAGTGTACATCCTTATGATCTTGGTGTGACTGATACACTAATGAGCAAATTTCCCTCAGGCTTGCCCTCCCTACTAGTTTTTAACTGTGCATGCTAACCAGCACAACCTGGTTCATTAAAAACACTGCATTCGTGGGAAGCTGTGGAGAAATCAGTTTGCCTAAAACATTTTTTTTGCAAAGATTTCATAGACCCAGGATGAATTTTCTGATCAAAATGCATGAAAGAAACCAAGATAAGTGAAATCCGGGTTTAAGTTCATGCCCTCCCTAACTCAAGTCCAAGTATTCAGTCTCTCATTCCCCTCCTCTTTACCTCAATGAATATTTATTCTTACAAAGTGGAAGGGCTTTAAACAGAAGAGATCAAAAGCAACAGAGCAAATCCACAGCCCCGTGGCTGAGTTCCCCCTCCACGTGGGCTGTAGGAGGACAGGTTAAAACCCCTGCTCCCAGTTACACGCTGCTCCCCACCTGCACCGCCATCTCACAGGCCTTTGGAGGGCTGCGAATAGAAAAGAGCTTCTGATCCTTGGTCATTACACATGCTATTAATCTCTTTCTGTGTTGTTATTAATAAACACTTCCATTTTTAGAGCCGCATGTCTGCACTTGACGCTTACCTCCCCACGCTACCAGCCTTTGTAGGAACGCTTCAAGTATTCGCTGTCCTTCCCCTTAACGACGGCTCATTGAAGAGAAACACCATTAATGTTTCAGTGGTGCTCATCGCACGCAGCATAGCAAGGCAAATATTATCTCAGGTTATTTTTATGTTAGCTTTGCGCGCTGAGTGGTAGTGTTGCCAGCAAAGCGATCAGGCAGGATTTCACACATAATTACAGCCCGAGAATGAAGTTTGATGACTTGCAGAAAATATCAGGAGATTGATCTACTGCTGAGGAAATAAGGCCTGATTCTAACAACTATTAGAAATGAAACTAAGCATTCCCTTTCCAGGACACATCTGTTTTAATTTTAACACAGACCTATGAGTGACACTATAAACGTTGCATTTGTTAAAATATTAAAACAAATATCTATGCACAAGGAAGAAATAATTGGGTGGTGGCTTTACCTTCTGACAGAGAAAAAAGCCAATTTAAAAAATATATTACTTACTTCCCTCAGACAGGCCTTGTAGGTTAGCTACAAGGAACTCATAGGTCACATAAAAGTGCAATGATAAAAAATGCAGGTGCTGTGAAACATTTATAAAGTGAAAGTATGAGGGAGTATGTAGTTTAGAATCTGAAATGACATTTTGGCACGGAACAGATCTCCCACAGGGCAGCTTTGAAACTTCCAGAAATTCTTAAAATGACATCTTTCAAAATGAACAAACATCACATGCGCTAAAGTCGTTACCTCCAAGTGCTTTACTGATAAGTCAGGCTGGGAATAATGCTAAAAATAAGCTGCCCGGTTTTACAGCTTGCAGGACTGACCTGGCCGGCACATCACGCCGGGAGCTGTGACCCACGTGAGTAATGCCCACCGCATCCGCCGTTACCGTTGGTATTAACTCGGGTTTATTTTGACAGACCGAGAGCAAAATGGGGAAATGCATCCATAGAGGTGAGCGAAAGGCAGGTCTACACCACGCAGAGGGACACAGCGGCCAGATGCCTGGGCAGGCACCGACATGAGCCAGCACAAGCCATCCAGAGGTGGGGTCCAACCCAAAACAGCTCCGGGGAGGTGATAATACTTCGTGGCATCTCTGCCCTGTGACTGCCAGGACAGCATACACTTGTTTTATGTGGTTAGTGGGACAAAGGGCGCTCTCAAAAGGCTGAGCTTATATTATTGAGCCTGTTTCGTTCAGAGAGGAAATGAGAGGGCAGGAAATGAATAGTACAACGCAGGCATATAGCCATTTATTTAATAAGTTCTGTGGAATTCGGAGGAAAAAAAACAACTGTTAAAAGGGAGTTCCTTTTTTGTGCAATGCGTAATTAACCCATGGATCCCTTTTCCCCAGCTCTTGCTAAACATTAAAGTATAGGAGGATAATATGGATTTGCTGCTGTTCCTAGGTTTGCTGTGGTTCTTTTCTTTCCTAAAAATGGAAAACCTGAGGTGCTAACCATAAGCTGACAGGAGCCTGACACTTACAGCTACAGTGTTTTGCTGTAAGTTTCTTCTATCTTAATTAGAGTTACCAGCCATTGACAAAAACAGAACAAAAGAATGAGTGTTTCATTGCTTCCACCCACCATTGATCTTCCGGTAAATGCAGGGATGCTTTTGCATTCATTTTCTTAACGACTACAGATAGAAGCAGAAGTCTGCCTTCTGCCCCCAAATGAAAAGTTTATTGAAAATAAGACCTCTCAGCACAGACTGGAGTAAGGCTTTGCACAAAATCTACTGTTATAAACTTGTAGAAACGCTTCTATCACTTTTGCGTTGACTATGTGATTCTGAGAGCAGCTGAGTTGCGTTGCTGCACCCACATCAGCCCCCTCTCCATCACCAGAGGTGCTCTCCGTGCTAATCTGCTAGCACAGCTCCACATTTGATCACTCAGTTCTTCTACTTGGTTCTACCACAGGAATCCGGGTTAATTTAAACACATGTAAGTAGCAGGTTTTTTTCCTCCTATGTGCACTTCCATAAATCCAGGTTAGTAAACAACTCGGCATTGCATTCCCTTGCTATTTGGTCTTCCACGCAGTAACTAGGAAAAGGAAATAAAACCTCACGCAAAAACTTGAAATAGTCTCTGGTCCACAGAGAGGCCAAAAGACAGAAGGGAAACACGGGTTCAGGGCAGGCCCAGAGCTGCAGCTCTCACACCACATTAGAACCGAGACCTTCGGGAACGTCTTTCCCACACAGTTTCAATTCAGCCCTGTTCTCTGCTGCCGCTTGATACAGCTTTTCATTTCGTGGTTGCAGGCTGGTTATACGAGGAGAGGCCATGAGGGCCGCTCACGCAGCAAGCAGCTATGCCAGAGTACTTCATCTGCCTGGCCACGGCGTAATCCCACACGGTACTTACCGCACGCCATTCGAGACCGTCTCTGAAGAGAGAGATTGCTCATTTATTCATAGACTATTCCAGGCACCCAGCCTTATGGAATACATGCTTTCCACAAGTGTTTAGTAACTTCCACAGAACAGAACGTGTTATCCCATTTCGTAGACAAGAAGCCAATAAAAGGTTAATTTAGGGACTCAAAATCAGTGACTGGCTCTCAAGTGTGCAGTCCAAAGCACAAACGCCTAGAATCTACAAAGAAAAGGTTACAAACATTTTCGGGTACTTCTTATTACAAAATCCAACAAAACAAAAACTTTTGCCCCCTGCCTCACCTCACTTTCAAAAGCCCATATTGTGCTGCATGAAATTTTTTCCCTACTCCCCCAAGTCAGCTGGAGGCAGACACTCACCCCAGATACATCAGTCTAGCAGTTAAAAGACAGGCTATATAAAGATCTTGCTTTCAATTGCTCATATCCTTGGAGCTATAGAGGAAAAATCCACTTCACCGATTGCACAATGGCAGGACCAGGGCGCACACTTCCCAGTGAGTACACGTTTTCTTTGCAATTAAATAATCTAGCTTTATACCAGTAAGGAAACTTAATAGAAAGAAAGAGAATTGGTGCCCATGCAGGAACTTAATTCAGAAGGACTAAATTCAGCAACCAGAGCAAATGATGACTTTATTAGGTGCTATCCCAGATATTTGTTTGCTTTTAGTACACCCTGATGTGTGATTGTTCAGCTGGTGAAACAGTGGCATAGCTTCACAGAAGTCAATGAAGCTGTAACAGTCCAGCTAAGGATGATGTGCAGAGCTGTATACATATTTTCCCCTTTCTTTCTTTCATCATTTCAGCATTAATTCTGGTTCCAGAACTTCGACCCTTGAACAGGGACTGCAAAAAGGATAGCTACACAACGTGCCCCTTTTTGCATACCAACCTATCCCTCTACTAATTGCATGACTTTGCCTTAAGCAAATAGTAAAAATGGGACTTTGTTCATTTTCTCCGTGTTCTTAACTACAGATGGAAAATATTTGTCATACACCGCGTACGACAAATTAGCTTCCAGTCCATTTGCGATCTTAGGTAGCTCCACAGGATTTACGGTGGTGTAAGACAGAGCAGAAGCTGTCCAAACGCTGTCACAACTGAAATCCTGCTGGCTCAGTAACACAACACAACGCAGATGAAAGGCTCTGAGCTATTTCAGATTAGATAGTTCTACGCACAAATCACACATAACTAGGTTGACTTAACTTCGCTCTAAAATTCAATGATGGTAATGAATTTTTACATCTTCTCTGCTATTAGTGACTTGCATGTAATAATCCCAATAATATTATCTCAAATTCCTATGATACTACAATATTAATGGAAATGTAAAACTAAACTGCTAAAACTTAAAACCGATTAATAAAATATCCCGTCAAACAGATTCATTTCACTTCCTAAAGCAAAGAACTTCACTTGATCTCAGAGCATTAGCTATTTGAAATGCTAAAACATTTTTCTTTCAGTTGTAAAAGATTTTTCCACAGGCAAGAACTTGTTTGTCACTACTCACACGGCAGCCTTTCCACAAAAACAAGAATCTTGCTCTGCATCCTTGCTTAGGCACTGGAGTGTTTAACCGGAATAGTCAGAGATTATTCCAGTGAGTTAAGTGGGTTTCAGAAAGGGTTTGGAAAGAGACGCTCTCTCAGGTTTTCTCCTCTGTTTGGGGAAATATGACTTGCCAGTCAAAATTAGGATCTCTGTTAGGAAGGGTGGCACGAGCAGACCTTCACTCCCATCTGCTTAGATAGTCTGGAGATGAGACTAAAAAAGCCAAATTGAGAAGAGTTCCACAGTAAAGCCCCAGACGTGAAATTTCTCAGATTTGAATATCTGAGTTCAATGTAAATTTGTGCTGACCTTACGGCAGGTGACTTGCCGTGGAGAGCCGTATCTGAGTTTAACAGAAAAGTCAATTTGAAGCGGTAAAGTAACCCAGTGCATCCTCATGACTGCCAGAAAAATACAAACATACTTTTCCTTCTTCTTCTGTGGTTTCAACCAAGTTGAGCCCTCAGTACCCTCCCTGGGGACACCAACACGAAGAGAATTCCCAAAACGTAGGAACGGGTGATCCCGGTTCAGGTTATGTTCATGCTGGATGCCAGCTGGACCAGCACACCCCTCTTCTATGCATCCAGCTGTGTTGCAAACCGCTGAGGAGCATGCAGAGCAGTGCAAATTAGCGTGGCAGTGACAGACATCTCATCTCATCTTTCAGTCGGGAGAAGTGCGATTCACAAATGAGAGAGCAGACGAGAGAGCGCTTGGGGCGTAGATGCTGCAAATGCACCCCACTGAACTCCACTCGTTTCGATTAATCCCACTGAAATCGCAGTTCTGCACATATGTAAATACTTGCAAAACAGCAACCCTCATTTGTTCAAGTGGAGCGAACTGATACGGCTTACAAGTTTAACACAGCACTGCCACCCACGGAACAGATGGGTCCTTACATGAGATGCATTCAGGCTACCCAGACGCAAATAAATCGCTGGACCAGAAGCCTCCAGCTTTCATACCCCAGTGCAATGAGCAGAGACAAGCTCTGTCCTCAGTCATCGGCCACCAGGCAAATCTAGATGAGCAGGTTTGACTTTCTCAAGGTCACTCAAGTCTCAAGGACTCACAGCCCCGCTCACGGGAACTGGGACCTGCCTGGCTATCTCTGCCCAGTGAGATGCATTTTGGTCTCCCGGGCTTCAAAACAAGCAAGAGAAAGAACCACTCACATATTGCCATAAAGCACAGCTTTCCTTTAAAGACGTGTAATATAAAATTACTCACAGAGGTTTACTTCGCTTTCACCAGAAGCTTCTTTGCTTTATAAGCTCCATTATTATGGCATTATTGAAAGGTTTAATGATTTAAGTAGCACTCTTGATTTAAGCCAGATGCTTTCACTCACCACCACGTATGAGACCTATAGGCTACCAACACAAACATGAGAAATCCTCTCTGAAATTTTTAAAGGCTGATAGTACTCAGTTTAGTATATTTATTTTAGCCAGAAATTCCTCTGGAAATATTTAAGACTTTCAAAATATAAAAAAATAACCCATTTACTAAGTTCTAAATAATATCCATTTTAGCTAACGGCATTATTTTAAAAATCCTTGGTTCTATAAGCCTATTAACTTCTAATACTACCAAGTTCAGCTACAAGGGTAAAAAAAAAAAGCCTCCTCTCGCCTCGTACTGACACTGGATGTTATCTAAATGGCTAAAATGCAATACTGTTCCCAGGATTATTACTGCACGAGAGAAAGATATTTAAGAGGGGACAGGCAGGAGAGCCACGCTCACAGAACAAGCAGCGAGCAGCACAGAGTTAAGCCGTACGGGCAAACACCTCTTCTAATTTCATTGTATTTATAGGTCAGCTAGTTTTATTTTGAAGCACAAGAGATTTACTAGGAAAATTCATTACTGCCACTTGCTCTGATTTTCTTTCTCAATATAATTAAGCTTTTCTAATTGTCTATCATGATTAAAATCATGCCAATAACAACCTTGTCTCCCCATTTGGCTGTGCTCCAGACTCTTCAGAGCTCTCGTTTTAAGGGCAGTTCTTCCTGTAGCAGTTGTGAAAGGTCTTTTACCAAACACGTGAGGTGAGCTGTTGGCCTGTTTGCCAATAAATTCATAGAAGTCAGGATTCTACCCATGGATTTTCCAAGGGAAAGAAGATAGTCAAAAAGAAAAGACGTGACCAACAACTGTAGTTTAAGCAAAAAGTGAGATTCACTGAAGATTCAGAATTCATTCTTGCAGGTCAGAAAAATAACCTCCAACTATAGACAAAGATACGGAGGTGTTGAAATGAGTGATTACTTCAGGGCTGGATTATCCTCCCAGCGATACAAAGCCAACACTGAAAGGAGAGAAAAGGGGAGAGAAAAAGGGTCAGGGCGGGGAGAGGGAGGGAAGGGAAGGGAAGGGAAGGGA
>NW_009605517.1:0-31958 GCF_000690535.1 Cariama cristata | reverse complement strand
AAGGGAAGGGAAGGGAAGGGAAGGAAGAATCAGTGCTGCTGTTTTAGCACAAGCTGCTATTTTTCAGCTTCACCCCACCCCCTCAGTGGAAAGCAACACAGGGGTGCAGAGAGCAAGAGCAGGAGCTGAAGGCGGCTCTGCTTTGCATTGGGGACCACTGCCTGACACGAGGGGACTCAGAGAGGGCCCTGGCAGGGGGAGCAGGACACAGCTGGGAGACCAAAGCCATCCTCGGCTTCTTCCTACCCTCACTTTACTGCCTACCCCTTAGGAACTTCCCTTGATGAGCAGAGACAGAGCTTGGCGTTTAGCAGTGTTCATCAGCAAATTTCTGACAAAACAGATTTTCAGAGAAAAATATTGATTTATTGACACTAAGATGTTTTAACCTTTAATGCTCTTGTTTCCCAACAGCTCATTTGCCGCTTTGCTTGGGAACCAGGACTCCCACCGGCCACTGCCTCGGGCAGCCCTACCTGGCACATACTTCTCTCTGCGCCAGGGACAGCGATGCAGGCGTACCTAACTCACAACCACGGGCCTCGAGGTTTTGGGGCTCTGTGCTTCCCCGTAAGGGAGACAGAGACAGAAGAAACACTGCAGGTCCCACAATCTGTTTCACTGGTTTTTAAAATGCTACCTCCACGTAGAAACTCAAGCAAGCTTCAAATGGGTGCTTATGTCTGCGCATCACTCGAGTGTCCCCAATTCCAGAAGTAAAATAATCAGATCACTATGTGCCTCACCTTTTGGCAGTATAAAACATGTATCTGGACTTTTCTGGCTCATTCAGTTAACTCTGTGTACTTCTGCTATGTAACACATTCTGTGCCTCATTTCCCCTCAGGAAAAGAAAAAAAGCCACTGCCTTTCTCTCCACTTCTGTCTAATTTACACTGTAACCTCTTTGGGCCAGGACCTATTTCTTGTTACGTGTTCGTACAGTGCCTGTCACAAAGGCAACCTAACCTCAGACCCTTTTTTAATGCAAATGTAATAGAGAACTGGGCTGTTTGAACAGAAAGGGTAATTTTGGTTCCCCCTCGGTAATGGACTTTTTCTCTAGGAACAGATAATTGGGCTGTTTTGTCATTATTCTTTTTAAGTGAGGTTAAGGTCCTATTGGTGGTAAAGTGAAATATGTATTGTGGGCTAATCAGCAGTCCATATCGAAATGTGCTGGGGCAAAGCTCACCCTGCATTTACTGAACTCAATAGATGGGTTGTACTAACACAATTAAGGGAAAAATTTGGCTATGTACACATGTAGATCATTATACCCGCATGTCTCCTTTTACTGCAGACCATGCAGAAAAGGGTTTGAAGACTAGAATCACGTCCATAACAATTATGGGTCTAGACAGAGACCTGCCTAAAGGCATGAGCTACAGTTAGGGCCGTTTAAGTTACTGCCTCCTCCAGAGGAAGCAATCGAAGGGGCAGTGGTACCCAAGCTCCTCATCTACCACAACGTGCAGTAAAACAGACTTCAATCCAGTGGTAGCTTAAGCTGAGCTGTTTCACTTGGCTTTGCAGAGGACTAGAAGGACACACGCAATCAGTCAATGCGTATCAGCTTGGGGCAGTAGCTTTTAAAGCAACAGAAGTGAACTGCTGGCAGCTGGTTACGTTTTCTTGCTCCAGAGGCAATAGGGTCAGTGAAGATGCAACCTGGTAAACCTGGTCCAAGGAACAGCAGATTTGACCCTTCATTCTTACACGCTACTAGTATTCAAAAGGCTGTTTCTCCTCACAGAGGGAAGCATGTTTTTCCTGGTGCCAGGGTACAGAATTAAAAAAAAAAAAAAAATTCTTCATCAGCTTTGCTGTCAAACACATTTTGAATGCAGCAACCCCTACCTTGGTGCTATTTGTTTCAGCCCAAGAGAAAGCAAAGGACTGCCAATCTTCCACCATTTCTTAGCATGAAGGTCAGCTTATCAGAAAATAACATCAGTGGCAGATATTTAAAATCCATTTATTCCGAGGTTTCTCTCACCCTTTCCCATGGATAGTAGATTTAAAACTGTTACGCGATAGTCCAGCTTTTCCAAACCAATAATGGGCTATTCTGGTCAGTCTTTCAATACAGTGAATCTGATTTGCTTCCCAGTGCAAGGCAGAGTGTTGATACGAATCACAAAGCCATATATGAAATACACTTTGGATCCATTAGAAACTTCCCTCCCCTGCAACATTCACATAACCAAGATTTCAATCAAAGAGCTCCTCTCCCCTAGCATGCAGAAGAAAAATCCTTGGCTCCAGGATTTACACCTTTTGTTAGTGAGATGGATCCAAATTCTGACAGTCTCCTACAGACATTGCACAGAAAACCTGCTCATTCCAGCTGTTACCTGAGTCTCGGAATTCCTTTTACACTTAGATTGTAATCCTCTAATTACATGACTTGTAAGTTACTGAATTCTCCGTTCATGAGAAATTGTCCAGGATATCTTGCAGAAAGAAAAAAAGTGGTATGTTTCTGCAATGCTTCATTCTCAGACAATGAAGAAATATTGGACCAAACCTACAAAAGCCAATCTGAGTAAGAAAATAATCAGCATATACTCTTACCTTTAAATGCCAGGGAAAAAATTGTCCAATATATTTGAAATTTCAATGCCTTTTTTTCCCAACACCTCAGGCATTAATGTTTTTTTAACAAGTTATAGTATGTAATTTTTTTAAGGCAATTTTCAATGTTTTTTCACCTTCAGAAAGAACATACTGGGTTAATCTTTCCCTGCTGACATGATAAGGATGATTTCTCCAGTTAAAAAGGTCTCCAAAACAAAAGGAATAAAAAAACAGAGTTCATTTACAGTTTCTTTGCTGGGCAGACAGACCATACTTTAGGATGGTTCAATTGTGGCTGATGGTTCAGATGTGCCTGTGGGACAATTGTCCATTCAAACGATTATCCTGTTGCAATATGTGTCTCAGCAGTCCCTAAATAAGTTCTCACATTATAGCCCAGACTCTGCTGTATAAATAATTTCACCATCTCTCATTTGTGACTCACGAGACCTGGGTTACGCTCCTGGATTTGCCATTGCCCTCTGGTATGTCGCCCTGCAAAAATCTCTGCCTGTCTCTCTCTCTGTTCTTCCACCTCTAAGATGGGGATCAGGATATCTTCATAAACACTCTCCTGGAGAGGGATCAATGAATAATTGTTAAGTTTTACCCTTTTGAATGGTTCTCTTGGAAAGCAAAGAATGTCAGTCTTCATGTAGAGGACAAAAGTCGGTGTGTCTACAGCATTTTTAAAGGCACTTTCACATCAAGCTCTGAGAACGTGTAAATGAAAATACCTCTCAAACAAATTCTCTTTGTTTTTCATCCATTGTCTGTATACACTGACATGCAGTTCATCTTATCTTCAAGGGAAAAAAAAGTTAGCACTTAAGCACTTATTTCTGCTGAAAAACCATTCATATAAATAAAAGAGAGACAGAGAGAGACAAAGTGCCCTGTACGGAGACTTTAAGCTGACAGAGAAAATGCTCCTACCACAACAAACTGGCGCACACTCTGGGAGGACAGCACTACTCTTGATTTTCATCTTTTAAAGAAAATGAAGAATAATGAATAGCTATGCCTCACTTACTCTTGAAGCAAATCAAAAGGAATATTCTGGTATCTATTTTTTATCCTCCTGTTCTTGCTAATGAAAACAAAAGACCTAAATATTTGATTACTTCCCCTCTGTGTCAAAAATAATAGTTCATGTCCTTTCTAGTTTGACAGAAAGGAGACTTGTTAGATCTAAGTCCTTTCATCTGAAACACTATCACACAGGTTTGCACTAGTCTAACCTATTAAAATAAAGTTGAGCTCTGAAAAGCATCTTTTCTTTTTTTCTTTTTTTTTTCCCCCTTTTGGAACTGCACTGCAAGCAATGATTAGATTGCATTTGCCAATAAATCTATAGGGATCGGTGAACCAAAATAGCTACTCGCTCTCAAACCCATCAGTTAACAGGCTTCCTTTGTTAATGATGTTACCATTTCATGATTTGCCTTAAACCTGACTCTGTTCCATCCTGTGCCCTTCAGAACAAAAAAGATCCATGCTAAAGGCTGTGCAAAATGCATTTAGGACATCCATGTTTGTGAATTTATAATTTAGCAATTTCAGCAGCACTCACAGTTTTAACTAGGTGGAATCTCAGACATGCAGGATCTTTCAAAAATACGTGGTTCAGGTGAAAACACGTCTCAGCAAGAAAACACTATGTTGGTACAGAAAAAAATAAAAAGTGACCAGAAAGTGATTTGAACTAATAAAGACATAAAATTATAAGGGAGGATAATTTTAAGAAATTTCTATGTAGGGATAAGGAATCTCCGTATACATTTCAGAAAATCACACGTAGCATACAATTACAAAGCACCAAGGAAGTCATGGGAAGAATGACTTTATTGCACCGAGGTCATTCAAATTATTCTAATAGCAACTCCCTGCTTGTCAGTATTAGCTGCAAATACGGGTGGTTTGACTTGTTAGTGGTATGGGGTTTTTTCCTGACGTACCGAATCATACATTTTATTACAACATAGATTCCATTTCGTTCCCACAATTTTCCATCCAACTGCATTTCCAGTTCAGCTATTGACTCAAAGAACCCAGTCTTTGCACCCAGCTGCGCCCCAGTTCTGCCACTGTCCCACTTTGCCCCCTCATTTTTCCATCTACAATGGATTTGGTTTACACAGTTCTTGAAAATCAATGCTTAGTATGACGCACATATTTACTTAAATAGAACTTTTATTTCCAGTAATTACTGGTGCAGCAGTATTTTTCTTGCTGATGTTTTAAGTAACCTGAAGAGAAAAAGAGAGAGAAAGGAGGAGATGAAAAACCAGTTTAAATGACTCCAGCCTTTTAGCGGAGTCATGCCAGTCTGAAGCTGAATAGATCATTCGGAGTGTTCTTTCCAAACGGTTGTGTAACCAAAAAAAAAAGGGAAGTAAATCAGGGCATGATTAGTCTCAGTAGCAAGAACTAGGTAAGAGAACAAATCAAATTCAACACTAGGAAGGCAATAATGGAAAATGCCTGTCTCACTGACAGTTCCCTTGAGATAAACAATCTGACAATGCTGAGCCGAGCCAAGCCAGTCTTCTCATAGGTACTGCGAAAGCCACTTGTCCACGCTGAGAACTTTGTAGAAAAAAAAATCATCCGTAGTCTGTCCCTTGTTAGCATTATGGATCTCTATGTTTAGCAAAGGTAAGCAATTTAACAACATGTTATAGTCCAGAAACTTATTAGTCTCCCTCTGAGACACTCAATTAACATTTTCATAACTCCAAGAAGTTAAAAGGAGCCAAAAACTCTCAAGTACCTCTGAAATAGTTAACGCTATATAGACCACAATACTTTTTTCTTACTATTTTCCCTTCCTAACCTCATCATGTAACAGTCTCTCTAACACTTCCAGGCTCATCCTCTCATCTGACCACACACTGCCTTCTCATGAGCAAAAGAAGTAGTCGCAGGGAGTGTGGAGCACTGAGTGCAGACAGACTGTTGATGTAAGAAAGAGAATATGAAGCTTTTGTTCCGTATGATGAAAGCCAACATCAGTATGGATTACACCACTCAAGGAGAAGCCAGCTAATAGAGCACTCACAAATCTTAATTCATCCAATTTGCTATCAGAATTCATTTCATATTAATTTTAGAAGAATAACATGGCCCTGCCTGAGGCACTACCATGTACTCAAGATAACCCAAGCAGACATTATATCATTCAACAGATTATCAGCTGCCTACGTGAAATCAGAACTAACGATGGAACGAAGTGACCAAAGAACCTCATCTTACATTAGCAAACCAAATTCACTTGAATGACCATTACACGAGCTCTTAATTTCCCACTCCTGTGGCCCTAGCAAGTCCCAGGCTCTCTGGCTCAGGCCCACGCGCCAGGTTCAGCATATCAACCCACACGCTCATGGCTTCTGAGCTCCCAAACTGGTTTGGAAATTGTGAAAGAGATCCTGCCTCCACCACGTTTGCCGACACAAGTGACGTATCCCTGACACAGAGTTTAAGGGGGAGATGCAGCTCCGTGCTGTGAGTTACGAGTGCAGCCTTCCACCTCACCTTACCACCCACCAGGCCCGCATTTAACCTCTGACTTCTACCAGCCAGGAAAAATGAGATGGTGAGAAATTTATTAGGCTTCATAATCATGCATAACAATCTGTTGTACATCACGACTTAAACTGCAAAATATGCTTGACAGTAGAATTTCATCCTCATTAGATAAAATGAGGAAAGGTGATTGCGTGTGATCCTGACCCCATGCTTCCATTGTGAGAGAGAAAGGAGACAATTGGCAACAGCATTTCTTATTAATTACAGATTATCTCTTTGAATAGACAGGGGTATAGAGATCTGTTTTCTTCTCACTTCATGTAAAGAAACACTTTTATTAATCGGACAACATTACTTTGGGTTATAAGGTACTTACTTAAACTCTTAAACCCTACAGATGAATCCAGAGCTAAGAATGAGGTATTTCACTTTCTGATACAGATCAAGGGGAACCAATAATGAATTTTAACATAACTGAAATTATTAGGGCAAAAAGCCACTCAACACAACCAGCAAACAGACACGTGTGCCTTGTGTTCGATCTCCCTCCCGCACAAGAGGCTCTGCCCCATTCGACATGCCCCTGTCTGCCCCATTTCTATTG
Source organism: Cariama cristata (assembly GCF_000690535.1). Lineage (NCBI taxonomy): Eukaryota > Metazoa > Chordata > Aves > Cariamiformes > Cariamidae > Cariama > Cariama cristata. The sequence goes on along the minus strand of NW_009605517.1, from coordinate 25,243 downwards.
AACATGGATACACAAGGAGAGGTGACTGTATTTGTTCAAAACCAGCTAAAGAAAGTGTCCCCTGCTCTCTCTGTATTCCTTGGTGGCCAAAGCACTTAGGGTGTCAGAAACCTGAATTCTACCTAGAGGATCTTCCCCATCTTGTGCAAGAGATCCTGCCTACCACAGGGTACCCTCAAGCAAATTCCAGATAAACTAAACGCAAACATCCTCTGCTCCATTTCCCCACCCTGACAAATTTCCAGTTACTTCTGGAAGCACTCGCTAGTTCCCAAAAAAGCCAGGTCCCTGAGAAGTCTCCTCTCCTGCTCACAGTCCAGCTCAAGAGCTCACTCTCCCTGCAAGGGAGCCTGCAGGCTCGCAGGCGGGCAGCTCGCTCCCAACCTGGGTGGGCTCTCCCTGGCCCCCTTCAACCCTTTCTCGGCCCTTCGGAGAATGACCTAAGATCATGGAATTAAAAACGGATGCATCCCAGTGTATATATTTGTACCGATCTCCTGTTTTGCAGAGAGGTTTTTGAGTATTTCAAGTTCACATTTTTAAAGTTCTTCTCCATCAACTATAAGCACTCGGAACTTAAAAGCAGAGCAAGGTGAGAGATCGAGACCTGATGCCCTGAGAAAAAGACAAGACACCTGAGAGCTGGCAAAACTCATTTAAACATTGACATGATGCTATTGCACTGAACCTGGCCAGAAGTGACTGGGTTTCTTTAAGTACTTACACTGTGCTATCACAGGATTTCAGAAACCTAAAGCACTAGAGATTAGTGCTTTAAAACCTAACCTGACCTAAAGCAAAAGGGACGGGTGCCAAGGAATAGCTGCAAATCGTTTGTCGGTGATCTTATTTGCCTTACTCCTGCAGTACTCTGATTTTGCTTGCTGAGTAACGCCAGAGCAAGGATGGTCCCTTCGGACTACCAGTATGGGTCAGTCATGGTACTCTGCATATAAGTTGGCTGCACTCATTTGTAATGTTTTCCTTCCTCTGTTGCACTGCTTCTTGATTAATTAGTGCCATTAAAGCACCTACGCAGAGTACACATGACAACCTGCCTTGCATAGCAGTGGGAAGAAAGAGCAGGTCCTTCTGAATTCAGGGAAAAGTCTCTGAAGTGTAAATAGATAAAGATAATCAAATTCAGATGAGATTAAAATTAACAGACTATCAACCAAGTGACACTATTAATAAATGTCCACAACAAGTAGGGACAGAAAGGACTCCGAAAAGACCAAATGTAATTTAATTAAACAAATGAGAACATACGAAAGCAACCATAGCAGATAACTACATGAAAAGACAAATAAAGATTTCAGCAATAATTGATGTGGTATTATTCACTGTGTAAAATGAACTGTATCAGTGTTCCTCTCTGTTTACATAGCAAGACATAGGTGGAAAACCCTGGGATTTTAACTGTAAACTTGTACACTATAGATACTTGTCCTTCGCATTAATAAATGAAACTTTGTTCTCTGTGTAGCACACAACATTAGGCCATGTGGGTGCAGAATATACATATGTACTCACAGCAATCTTGTGATGCAAGGGAATACTATTATTCTGATTTTATGGATAGAGTTTTACAACCTCATTAGTCTTGAGGCAACAAAGCTTTGTTGGTAGGGTTTGGCTTGATATTACAAAGCGTGAAAAATCACATCCCGTAATCTACATGACTAAAATAGGCAAAGTTTCTGATGTAAATGCAATGAGGTTGACAAGACCCTGCTGATCAGCCGTCCTTATATTTATTTGAGTAGCTACATCGGCAGGACACCTCTTTGATCATTTCTCCACTGGAGATTCAGCCCACCAGGTTGATCGGGGCGGGGGGGAGGTGGTGAATTTTGTAACGGAGCTAAGCTTCGATCCACAAAGCAATGGAGGGACGTGGATGCCCGTGCTACAGCAGGGAACCAGCTTGCATGAGAACAGCCCGTCCCAGCACGCAGGAGAAGAGGGGCTGGGCAGGGGGCTGAGCCCAAATGCTAAAGGGATCTGGGCAGGGGTGGGAGGAAGGCAGACTCTCTGCTTTAAACCTGTTTCTTCAGTTACGCCAAAGATAAAAGGGAAGTCGCTGGTTTCCATATTAAGACTTGAAGAAAGAGTACTAGATATTACTCTAAACTCAACAACCATCCAACAGCATGCACTGACCTTCCCCTGCAATGCCTGTCCTGCTGCTGTTTAAAGTAATGCTCAGAAACCTCCATTTCTAGCAAGATAACTCACCATCCTCACCCACTAGACTTAGTAATGATGCAAATTACTATGGGAAAAGGAGGCGTATCAGAATGCACCAGCTACTCATGTAACCCTCCCGTTGTCGGTACGCCTCTGCCTACGCGGGTCAATACATACTGGCTCCTCAAATCAAAAACAAAGCCAAAAAGAAAAGAAACTGAAATGAACCACAACCTTTTAAAAATATCAGCCATGTTGATACTGAAGCTCCCGCCAATATAAAAATTTTGCCTTAAATTGCCTAAAAGTCCAGAACAACTGTATTATAACAAAAGGTTATTTTCTCTATTGAGATAGTCAAAATTCTTTTAAAAGACAATGCCACCAAATGATTTGCCACTGAATTCCACCATCACAGCACTCTCTAACATGCCAGTTTCCTAATTGTCACTGTTTCCTGTATCACTTCATTAATCAATTCATTTGATTTTACTGCATTTCAATCACTCCACGCAGGAATCAGAGAGTGGTGGGTGTTTCTAATGAGATCCTGCGAGGACTCTGTGTAATTGACCCTCAGCTATACAACATTTTTATCATTAAGCTAGCAGAAAATACAAAAACATTATTTGATAAAAATGTCAAATGACTGACAAAGATTAGGAGGATGGTAAATAATGAAGTGGAGAAGCTATTGATTCAAAGCAACCTGATAAGATCAACACAAGCAAACATTATGTGCTCCGCAGTACAGCTACTGAATGAGTCCTAAATCCTAATTAGGAATTAAGATAAACTGAATCCTAGGAACAAAGAACATGCAGCACTTTTATAGGTTGGAGAAGTCTATTTTGGGAAGCCAGGGGCTAAAAAACTGAAAAATGCTTGGAAATCATGACGAGGCATTGCCATTGTAGCAAAGGGGCTAATGCATGCCATGACCGTGTTAGCAGAATAAAGCCACATAGGAAGAGAAAGATCATATCACACTGTTAATGTGAATTGGTACAACCACTACAGTAATGCAGCAGTGCTGTCCCCAGGATGGATCTTGCATGAAACAGCCACAAGAATGACTAAAGGAATAGTAAATATGTGTTAAGAGCAAGAAGTAAGGAACTTGATCTATTCGGTTTATCAGAAGAAAGGAGAGGGCACAAGTTGATCACAGCTTGTTAATACCTACACAGGACACTGAAGTTCAATAACTGAAGCCTCTTTATGAAATAAGCAGAGCTATAATACGATGCAGTAGCTGGGAATTAAGCTAGGCAAGTTCTGACTTGAAATGAGATGCTGGCTTTTAATAGTGAAAGTAATTAACAACTGGAAATGATTTATCGAGAGTTAAGCTGCATTCTTCAACATTGTAATCCTGTATTTCACAAGTGGATGTTTTCTGACCGACACACCCCAGCTCAGCTGGATTAATTCAGGGTAGCCTTCAAGAGGTCAGAAGACATTATTACACCGGTCCCTTCTGGCTTTAGAAACCACAGGTCCCTAGATCAATCCCTGTTCCTACACCTCTGGCCTTGAGTGTTTCCTTCAGGTCATTAAGTTTAACATTCACTCTCCTTTCATTTAGAATATGCAATTTAAAGCTATAACTGCTGCCTTAATTTAATGGTAATTAAATCTAAGCCGGCCTCAGTGTTTTCTGTAACCAACTCACTATTGCAAAGGAAGAGCCGGACACAGACTTCTGGAGCCACCATCCGAGCCAGCTGCCAGGAGGAGGGGGGACAGGGACAACAGCACAGCTGACTCTCCCCCAAAGGACAGTCACCACCTGAAATTTAATTAAAGGGTGGTGTCATTAGAAACCGGTTTTGGCATGCCGGACCGCCAGAACAGGGTGTCAGCTAAGGAGCAAAGATACAGGGAGCCAGCGCAAAGATTTCATTGACTCCTGACATCAAAGGACAATTCTGTCATTGAGATAAGCTTCCCTCAGCCCTGTCCAGTGGTAATGCAGGACTTGCCCTGGTCTACATCCATTTTTCCTCATCAGTGACACAATATGGCCAACATTCCCATTCCTGAAAAGTTTTTCCCAGTTCTCCTCCTCCTGCCCCTTTGTCCCAAGTCTGAGCCTATTCAAGCCTCACGCAGGCTCAGTTAAGCACTACACGGTCATTTTGTTGTGGCAAAATAAATCAGCTCCCACATTCAGCCCACGTAGTTTCCGAAAGTGGCTCTCGCTGGTACAGTATGGAAAGACACAGACCCTTATTTAAAATAAAGATGATTTTTAAACGTTTTCACTGAAAGCTCATTCAGCTGGTCAACAAATTGTGCAATGTTGCAAATATTATTTACAGCCAGAGTGCAGGACACAATATATCCTAGCTGAATAATGCACTCTAAGCAAGTGCCCGTTAGTAATGATGATTACGCACCAGAGCACCTCATTAAGCCTTTGACTCCTTGGTATCCATCTAATCAAGACAATTCCGCACCATCGTCGTGTTTCTCAACTATGACACGACCTGCCTTGCTTGAAAAGGTGCAACTTCTGAAACTGCAAAGGCACCGCTGCCAACAGCGGAGTGAAAAACGGGAAAGGCTCCATATGCTTGAATGGCTCGAAGAGGGAATGTTTAAAACCAGGCTCCTGTTACCGCAGTCCTGAAAGGCTGATGTTTCCTCTGAAGGAGACGCACGCACACAAAAACTCCATCAGGAGTGCTAAAACATAAGCAAAGTCTATTTGGTCCTCTTTGTACACAGACACACTTCTTGCTGTTTGCAATGAGAGCTATAAGCCTGTATTCAGGTCTTTAGAGACCTAGAAAGAGAAATGCCTTTAATCTTAATAAATATATATGCCTTTCCTAAGCTTTACATTAAATGAAATGAAATAAAATGGCACTCTTCGACCTAGGTCAATGGAGATACAAGCTGGAAAACTTTAAACCAAAGACTAAACGTTTTTTCCGTACAACACGCAGGCTGGCCATGTACTTTAATCCTGCAGCCTGAGACACGCGTTGTAGAATGAGCTTTTGAAGTGTTAATCATGTTGTGATCACCAACCAGGTATTCTGTACTTTTTTATTTGCGAAGCACTTTCCAATCACTAGCCAAGTTGTCTAACAACTACTTGTCAAAAAACTCCCCCAAAACATAGAAAACAAAAAATGGTATGCATATGGTGACCTGGGAAATCAAATCTAACAGGTGTGCTCTAAAATCCCTTTCAGTTATTGCAAAAAGCAGAAAGGAATTTGCTCATTATATATCATCATGCATGTGACTAATAAAGGACTCAATAAATTGTTAGTTTATAGAGAACAAGGTATGGGATTTATTTACCGATATTGTTTAGCAGAGACGACACAATCCAGAACCTCATCACCAAAATAAGTAAGAGAGCCTTAAAGCACTGTATAAGCTGTTGGCACCACCACCACGTGACACTTAAGATGACACTATACATAAGCAAAATATTTTAAGATAGATAACCTCAGATGAAAAACATTACATTGCTGTCTTTGGATTTTGGTCTGGTCTTAAAATACAGCTTGGGTTTTATAGAAACGTAAGTGTGCTCAAAACCAAAAACTAATGCTTGTGTACCAATCTATTTGCAGTGCTACACATCTACCAACTGAAGTGATGAAGAAGAATGAGCCCCAAACACACCATGTTATTTGGTTTCATTCCTGTTATTAGTGGCGGTAATTTATTCAATGTTGTAAACACACACAGCTCTTGGAAATTATCCGAGGCCTGAGTAAAAAGGACTTTGCCGAGTTGCTTGGGTGAAAGGAGCTTTCCTTTTACTAAACTATCAGCAGGGAAGTCAGCAATAAAAAACTTAATGTCTTATCTCAAGTGGAATACTTCAAATCTTCTAAAATTAAATTCATTTTCCTGATGTACTCATGGGAGTTTACATGAAGATAAAGAACATGAGTGTCGCATTTATTCCTCAAACATCTGGTCATGCAGAATGCACAAGCCTTTATGCTGAACAGGTTTTAGCTGCAGAAGTGAGAATCTCCTTTCGGCAGGGCTGGGTGGCTTCTCCAGCAAGTCAGAGTCTCTCTTGCCGATCCGCAAGAGAGATGGGAGGACCACGAAGGATTTCTTCCCTGAGAGGATGCTGATGGCAGAGCAGGACCATCTCAGAAGTTTCAGTAACATAATAAAAGTCTCTGTGCTCTGAAATAAAATTAGGAGACTAATGTGACTCTGGGTTTCTCAACAGACCAGAGCCGTGTTGGTTTATTGCACACAATTTAGTGATAGTCACGCCTTTCACAGGGTGCAAAAGTGCCTCTTTTTTTTGTTTGTTTGTTTTTTTGTTTTAGTAACAGCCACAGAAAATCAATAGATTTCATGAGTTCAATTAATCCCCGCAGCTGCTGTGCCAGAGTCAGAAGGAAACAAAGAAATTTCTAAGCTTTGGGACTAAGCTACTCCACTGTTGTCCGTAGAGGAGGATGGCCCTTGAGTACCTTAGACTGTGGTTCCCATTAAAGCAAGTTTTCCTGTAATTTGTGATTTTTAAGGTTAAGCCCTTGTAATTTATAAAGGTAAGCCAGTGCTAGACCATGTTCTGAGCTAAGAGAGGAGTCATGTAGTCATTTATATTTAAATGTGTTGGATGGCCCTTAAATATAAAGCCACTAGGATTTAGGTTTGGATAATGGATCAAGGTCCTCGGGGTAGCCTCCTCTTAACCTTGCTGAGCAACGTGGAGGTTCATGCTAGAAGACTTTCCTACCACTGGTGTTTCTTCTTAGGTAATTAGAGGAACACTGACTACTTGAAAATCCATATTTAGATTTTTTCCCAAGTTGCTGTCTTTTGTGACAGTGAATACTCTGCAGGAGGTTGGAGAGCCTTGGTCCAATAATCAAAAGCTGCTGAGCACCCATGCTCTGGTACCATCAAAGCACATCAGACTTCACGTCTTCTTCAGGGATAACCATGTATGTTGTTTGATTCCAGTTTAACCCCTTTAATCAGTAGGACTGAAACCTGCAAGATACCTTTTACTTATGATTTATTTCCTTGTTTAAACTCTGACTCAGCTTTGACAACCAACTGCTTGACAGGGCCTGGGCACCTACGGCGCTGACCTGTGCACACAGGGGACCTCACTGAAATGTGTGACACGCAGCCTACATCTTCTCCAGGAAAAAGGTTAATGTTTTATTTCCCCTTCTAAATAGCCAGTTTGGGTCCTGTAAAGGGCCTATAAAGCTGGTCTTGACTAATTACTTTGTGGTAAAAGCAGTGACCTCAAGTAGATCATTGTCCTTTATTGCTGCCGGATTTTACACCAAGACAGTTATCCTGGTATAAAAAGATGCCTTTTCACATCACAGACAAAGCAAAAGCCCTTGCGTTTCCAACTGTAATGTGGAATTTTTTACCAGTGGTAAATCTGAGCTAAATTTGAAATGTTTATCGAGTGATTCACCTTTTGCACAGCCCAGAACAGCTGCCTTGTGACAATGTCAGTTCCCCAAAAAAAGCAATTTCTACAAGATCATGCAGCACATCGTGACAACCTGAGTACAGGGGACATACCGAGGAGCTGCAAGGATCAAAAAAGACAGTGATGAGCCTCAGTTCAGTGCTCCAGTCCTGAACAGGTGGTTTATAGCCCTCATTACGGAGGTAGCATCCTTTTGTTGGACTCAGGTGTGGGGTTTTTGCAGCAACAGATCATTCCACTCTACTGCATCTAACAAAAGGAGGTGGAGGAAGGCCAATACTGGGATCTCTGAACTTCTGGTACGTTACGAGCTGTTTTGATGTCCTGTATTATCAGTGGCCACATACCACAGCATTGCAGTCACTCGTGTACTCGCTGGAGGAGGACTGGGAGCGTTTTCTCCTGTTGGCGTGCCGATCAGTTTGTATTTTTCAACATGACGATTGTGGCTGCCAAACCCGATAATGAAAAATTGAAAGTCAAATAACCCCTATTACTCTGTCAAAGGTTGATGGAGCTGGTATTCTATTTTCCCATTGTGAACGACTACCATTGTTAAGAGCTGACAGGCAAATCTCTGCAGAAATATGGACTCTTTGTGAGAGCTATTTATAGCAACATATGACAACACAGTGCTATAATATGCATACTAAAGCATTGCCTGGGATATGCAAGAGCCCCCCGGTACAATTTCTGGATTGTAAGGCAAAATTCCATTAAGATAAGAACATCTGAGAGGCCTAAACAGATGAGATATGGAGAAGTGGGAAGGAATGATTTGGGTTTCGTTATGGCACGGCACCACCAGCATAAGTATGTACTACAGCCTTTTAGGGATGAGTAGAGGACACATTTATCAACAGCACGGGAGCAAAAAATGTCAGGTTTCTGTTTATTTTGCTCTGCTTTTCTTTTTTGGTGTGTGTTTGTTTGTTTGTTTGTTTCATTTTGTGACCAGTTAAAAAGCAAACCAGGTCTGTGCCTGGATCCCATAAGAAGAGGGAAGCGCTGCTCACAATGATCAATAGGGCCAAGAGCAGGACGGATGGCTGTGGGAGGCATTCAGAGATGCTCCCTGACAAATACCGAACATTAGCTGGGACCGGGTACCTAGTACACTCAATGTATGTAGAAGTAGGTCCAGGCTTCGCAGCAGTGTTAACAAAGTCAGGACAAAGCCCAAAGATGAGGATCAAATGAATGATTTCAGCAATTTCTGAAGGACTGGATGACACATTGGGAAGAGGCAAACACAGCACGCAACGGCAAGATAAAACAGCCGACACGACTGAACATACACTAGTATGATTAAGTCTCGTGCAGATAGCCTTCCCCTCCTCCTTGGATGCCAAAATTCATTTTGGAGAGGCAGAGTGGAGCCCTCAGCGCCACCCGGTTCCCTTCTCAGCACACCTTTTTCTGTGGGCAGCTGGTCCTCTCCAAGCCCAAGGAGCAGCTGATGCCACTTTTACCAGATGTTTTCCAATGCACATGGCTTTGAAAAGAGGGGAAAAGGAAGGGGAAAGGAAAAGGAAAAGGGAAAAGGAACAGTGGTACCAGGACGGTACGTTTTGTGACAGTGTTTGCCGCATGCATTCGAAGCTCCTGCAGTATTGATATCCTCTGCTGTCGTGTCTGTGCTAGCCCACAGACCAAAAAGGCAAAGCAAGTCAGCTCTTCTCCTGTCACTCAGGAAACCAGATTTCTGAATTTTCACTTTTATTTCCCATTTTTAACTCTGAAACACTTCTGTGCTTCGTACTGTCAGGAGCTGGTAAATGGACGCATTTTGATTTGATGGCAGAAGGTATCAACACCGTCTGCTTTGTAGATTGGACACTGCAAATGGGGGTTCACTGCTACGGTGCTGGCTCTGGGAGATTTTGACCACTGTCTTGGGTGTTGTCATATAGCCGTAATGCTTTTGAACCCTACGGTGTATCCATTAGAACAGTAAAAGCCAGAGTTAATAGGACAAGAACTCTTCAAAGACGGAGTCAGTATGTGGTAACAGCATAGGCAGTGGAAATGCAATCAGGTTCCTTGTTCCCCTAACGCCCGCATCAATTTTGCAAAGCTTCTGCCGTTTGCATTCGCTTAGCTGATAGAAAACTTCTGAGCATACAGATAACACACTTATAAGCACCAAATAGTTATCTAGCCTGGTAGATACTATTATTGTAGAGAGATAAGATACAAACATACACACATATAAAGGAAAGAAGCTAAGACTGATAAAACTCCTCAAGCACAGAGAGCAGCTTAAGACTCACCAACCTCTTTGGCTCCCGTTACCAGCTCTTTTAATGAAAAAACCCCACAAAACTCAGAGGAAATCTTTAAAATCCTTGAACAGTTACAGCGAGGTCACCAAAATCCACCCACACCACCAGCGCCTCATGCACTTCTTGCAGTCGTACACACAAGCTTGCTTTTGCTCCCATCTCACCAGTTATATTTTCTTCCCTTTCTTGCCTAATTTTCCAGTTATCAAAAGTCTATAGTCTATATAGGAGGCAATCTGCATTGTGTGTGGGTTTATATTAATGGCATATGGTCCTTCACATCGTGGCCAGACACTTTGTCAAGAGACTGGAAGGTGAATGTTAATGTCTCTTAAATGACATACAAGCTCCTTTTGAGGGGAGGAAAGAAAGAAAATTGTGCGTTCAAGTGATGATCATGAGTTATACTGGTGCTGCAAAACACCTTGTCTTTTCTAATAAACATTTGTGGTTTTAAAACGAGGGTTTCAAATGGGGTTTTTGTTTGGCGCTGGCCTCCCTCTAGTCACAGGGGGTCTCATCACTGATTTCAAGGAAAGAAGGGTTGGGCAGCAAAAGCAACTTTGAAACACATTAGTGAAATATCTTCTACCACTGCTTTGCTGTTGTGTTCACAAGATGTCCGAGCTGCTCCGAGCAGGAGCCTCTCGTAGGAGATGCTGCCATGCTGAATACCAAACCCTTCTTCTATTTCAACCTTTCTGGTAAAATAAAAACGGAGAAATAATTTACTTTAAACAAAGATGCACTGTAATAATGCTAAAATGACTGAGACAATGAAAGATAATTTTGGATTGTAAAACAAGAGCGTATATGTACGTGCTATGAATACATCTAATGAGAGTTAATGTTTAAGTATGATCTGAAGCATTAAAATACATCTGAACAAAATAGCAACTTGAAAATATTTTACTCTATCAAAACACAAGAACAAAATCACAATTATTTGCCATGATTTCTTATTCAGAGAGTTTTCAAACGTTTCAGGCTCAACAATTCCTTCACAATTCTTTAACGGAAACATTTCCAGTGACCCTCTCAGTCCTGGCCCTCAGTATGGGCTGTTGCTTAAAAAGCTGATGCAAAGCTCCCTCATTTCATTTTCTTTACTTTTCTGTTTGTTTCCTCATAAGAAATATTAAATAGAAATAAAACTTCAGAATTATCCACTATTAACTAAAACTTCTCTGCTGATTTCCAAAGGCTTTGTATCGGGCCCTTAGCTTTGGTTGTCACCATTGCAGGGGTAGAGGAAATCTCTACGCTGTAAAACTTTCTTTCCCGCCTGTAATTCTCCAGAAATGAACCTTGGTTTAGTTCACTTTCTGCATCACCTTACTTTCCCATTAGTAGTTGCTTTGTGACCCTCCCTCTGGACTATCACGCTGGTTACAGGTTGAGGAATTATGTAATATCTACTTTTTTTAAAAGAAAAAAATAGAAAAATATTTTTGCATCAGATCTGCACTGCCCAACCGTATTTGACAACTCATTGGCTCCAACACTTAAAGGCAACAACTTATATATGATTTAAAATAATTAAAAACCTAAATAGTGTGATTTCAGGGGTAGAGCTAGCCTTAAAGCAAGGATTTCAGTTCTAATCCTGGATATATAATTAGCTGATTCAGATGTGTCTTTATGGGGACAATAGTGTTCCGCTAGGCAGAAAGACACTACAATAATGACAAGTGAATTAAAGAACCTGCATTACCAACGTGAGGAGATGACAGCTGATGCCTGTGTTGTCACGTTAAGAGGGTGGGCTTGCTATTACTCGGGCCCCTGCAAACCTTTATGAAGCCTTTATACTGCTGACTGAGTCAGAAGGCGGAATTATATTTGATTACGGGTACTCAAAATATTTTGTTCAATCGTGCAGTGCATTTCTCATGAGAGAGGAAAGAAAGAGTGGGAAGGTGGGAGCTGAACTTGCTGTGAGACATCATTCTCCCCAGCTATGGCAAAACCAGATGATAAAAAAAAGGCAAATTAATAATAATTCCCTATCAGACAATAGTGGCTGACTGCATGTAGCCTCCCTACTCAGTAACCATGTCAGCCACACACACCGAAGTGTGGGCCACAACATCCCTGGGGCCACAGGAAAGATCCCCCTCTCCTTAATCAACCCTGCTACCGCAAGCCTTGTATCCTCCTTGCCATCCCAAGCCTTGTGTCCTCCTTGCCATCCCGAGCCTTGTGTCCTCCTTGCCATCCCAACCATTGTGCGCTCCTTGCCATCCCAAGCCTTGTGTCCTCCTTGCCATCCCAACCATTGTGTGCTCCTTGCCATCCCGACCATTGTGTCCTCCTTGCGACCAATGCTGAGCCGAGCCAAGCGTTTCGGCAGGGCTGGGTGGCTTCTTGCCATCCCAACCATTGTGCGCTCCTTGCCATCCCAAGCCTTGTGTCCTCATCATACTCCGTAGAGCGGCCTCGAGGCAGCTCTCCATAGGCACGGGAGAGGCCCTCAGACCACTGACCTTTCTGGGAAGCGCAGTTGCTATGTACAGACACTGGACGTTGCTCCAAAGAAAAAATGTCAACACTTGGTTCTAAAACTGATTCTCAAGGCCTTCAGAAAACACAAGTACAGTAGAATTTGGGTTGATTCAGGTGCTAACCTGTCAAACTTGCAAGCCATACGGAGGAAAGCACACTTACAAATCTCCGCGTGGAATAAGAATGACTGATTTAGCTCCTTAAGTACATTAAATAAGACAGTTTTGACTTTAAATCAATAGGAAAGCTCAGAAAGTTAAATACAGAACACAACAGATTATGCAGAAAATGATCCTTGAAAATTTTTGCAGTTATGCAATATTGGAAGATTTTATCTTCTCCAAGACTGGAGGTCTTAGAACATTAAATGTCAGTATTTTGCTCTATTACTTCAGTTTGTATTGTGGTACCGAGCCCATAAATTTGACTGGGGTGTATGTGAATAGCTGCACTGGGGGGTTAGCAATAAAAAAATATACAGCAGGGCACTGGCTCTTCAGTAAGGAGGAAAGTTGTTGTTCTTTACACAAATCTCAGGAGATTAAGCAACGGAAAATTGTGTCAGACAGCAGGATTTCATGGTCCAGAAATTCGAAAATAAGATAAAACTCCAAAATCGAATTACCACTCCTGCCAATAAGCTATTACTGTGCAGTTATTAAATACACACAGACATCCACATGACCAGGTTGCACTGTAAATCACACTTGCAGACAGTTCATTTAATGAACAGTGTTTGAGTAGACAATCTATTTTGGATTTTATTAAATATATAACTCCTCTTGCTCCAAAACGCATTCCCACTTAAACTTTGTTGCAATCCTTGCTTAAAAAAAAAGGGGGGAGGAGAAGAATAAATCATTGCCAAGTGGCAATTTTCAGTTTTAAAAAGCAGCAAGTGGGAACCAAAGCTTAATTTAATTTAATAATTTACCTTTAAAGAATTTATGTTGTAAAGCTGAATGATAGCCCAGAAGAAAATACGTAGGATTTTGCCTGAAGTTTTCAGTAATTAAAATATTACACCATTGACTTAATTTACTTGTGCTATAGTAAATGTTTTTGCCTTGAAATGCACTTTCGAGGATGTAAACATTACATATAGCCTCCTTCTAGCTGCTCCTATATTACAGCAGTTCCCAGTGCCCTGTAGTTAGCAGTTAGCTGGGTCCTATCTTCAACACCGAGCACCCCTCTGGTCCTAAATACAGAGCCAGCACCTTCTTGGGGTGTCTTTCCCTCCCCCCTTTGCAGTACCAACCTCTGGGACCGCATCTCACCACGTGCTCGGCAGCAATCGCCGATGATGCTTGACCCAGATACGCCGCAATCCCCATTCCCTGTTTTACGGGGGAGCTTAGCCGTTTTCTCCCAGGGGCGTCTTGTAGCCGTGCCCAACCCTCCGCAGCTGCAGATCCCTCGCCGCAACAAAATGAGAACACACAAAAAGTGACTTACCCAGTAACTGAACTGTGCCGTATTTTAACTGCGTTGGAGGTGATACCCGATGGAAATGGGGATAACGTGAATACTGGAGCTGTAATGTGTATTTTATAAATAGAGGAGATTTAAAGAGGATATACAATCTCATGCCACAGGGGTTTAGCCAGACTCCATTAGGATTTAGGTGCAGGTTCTGCTGGAGAAAAAGACAGTGTCTTATCAGGGATCTGCTGCCTGGGGGCTTTCTTGCATTTTCCTTGGAAGCATCTGGTGGCCCCTCGGCCCCTATCTGCAACGGTAAGTTCTAAATCCCACCATCCCACTGCAGCCTCACGCTAATGTGCAATAAGGCTGGCCTGATTGAGAAGTGCGATGGCACAGGCCCTGTTTCTGCAAGGAACTGAAGGTCACGAGCCCCTGTGACTACGAAGCAGATGCACGGACAGTCCCTATACAGTCCCAGAAGCTATCAAGGACACCGCTCCTGGGCCTGATAAATCAAGTTAAAGAGCATCTCAGAATGCTCAGCCAGATGGATCACTTGAATGGCTAAACACTCTAATACATCTTTTTGAGAAAAGATATTGGCTTGTGCAATGAAACAGATAATTGACTATTCCATGGAAACTGTTAGGGCTTTACCTCTGGGATCGGCAGGAACCCATCTCTCTTACTACAGAGGTAAGCCTGCAAGTCTTTGGGTTTGATTTTATTCTTCCTTCCTTCAAGGAGGAAGGTTCGGAACAGAAACCAAGCCCAGGCTGGTCTTCTCGCATCAATCCACCTGCCGATGGACTGCGATAATCTGCAATTGAGCGCGAGTGCAGCAGCCTCATAAATCAACGCAAATAGCATAAGCTTCTAAAATAGCCATGGATGCAGGATAACCTGTTCTTAGCCCAGGTGGGTCAGATTGAAAGGAGCTCTTCAAACCCCACCATCAATCACAGTAAACTTTCCCTCGCCCTATGGTTAACATGAATCCAGTGTTTACTCTCTGATCTGGTTTTATACTGATGAATACAGTGATATCAAGGAAATAACTGATTTTTTCTGGGATTGTGGTAGCAGTGGATGAGAGGAGACAGTGCCATCCCCACCCTTCTCTGGCTCTTTCCTCTTCCAAACACAACATCAGCTCCACAATTTATGAAATTGTGGATTCTTTCAAAATATGAAAAATGAATGAAATCCAGGTTAAGGAGCTAATTCCAGGGCAAAGCTCGCTAAACGCACGGCCCTCTCAGCGCTTTATTTCCGTGGTTTCTCAGGACACAAGCTCCTTGATGGAATTATAGCGCTGTCATTCAAGTTGCTTGTTATTTGTTCTGTATGTAAATAAAAGGGGATGTATTTAAAAGACTGCACTAATGTATTCAAATATTTGTAGCTAATCCACTGTAAATCTCAAGACTGGAGGATTTTGCATAAATGCTTGAATCGTAACAGCTAAGAGGGAATTCCAACTCCCTGATCAAGTAAATTACACAAAAAATAGCAGGATGATTAGACCAAGCACATTAATATTCACAATAAGTTTTGTCTGTCAGCACATAGACTGAATTCAAGGATTGCATCCTTCTTAATATTTGTATGGCAGGAGGAAAAGCCAGTCACAATGAGGGTATAATAGTAACAGCAATACACATAATTTCATTTTTATATAGCATCCCAAAACATAAGGGATTGGGCTGCTTATTGTATTTACTTACAGCTTTCATACAAGTTTTGAATGACAGTTGATCAGCTGAGAACTTTTCCTGTCCAAATATTGCTGCTCTCTACCTTTCGGTAAGTTAGAGAGAGGTTCTGACAGCTCTGAGTCATTTGGATCTTCCACAAATCGCTTGTACATTTGTCTACCAGCAAGAGAACCATCTCCATCAGTAAAGGTGTTAATAATACATACACATATTATTAACTGAACTTATTTTCATTTCTTGCCCTGGAGTCATCATTAGTGAAGATTAAACATGCATAAATCAGTCTCTCTTAAATTAGTGAACATCATCAAATGTCACCTTGTTGAAACTCAAATATGTTTATTTATTTATTTATTTTTCAAAAATTGGACTAGGTTGAAAGACAGATACAATTATTCCACCATCCACCACTTTTTTAGCCAGGCCACTGGGCTGCATCTAGTCACTGGTCCCATAAGTCTCTCATTATCTCTAAACGAGGGGAAATCCAAGGTCAGGTCTGAAATTACTGGCTTTTGCCCACACATCTTATACACCTTAATTTTACTAAAAAATCCTGGGTGGTTTGGAAATCTTATGTGGGGAGGACCAAATTATGTCTTCAGCTACATACATACTCTGCCATGCCAATCACTGGAAGTCACATACATATAACAGAGAGAGGAGATTAGCTGTCAATATTGCAAATAAAAACTAATTAAGAGTGAATGGTTTAATGATAGGGGATCGTATTTCAACATTGCCAGTTCCTGCTATTTTATCATGAGTCTCTTGGAGTTTATTTAAAAGTCTTGCTCCTGCTATAAGGTGATTACATGAGAATCTCACTATCATTAACCAGGAGTAATTTCCCAGCCTTTCAGTTGCAAAGAAAATGTTAGCTAAGTACACCTTCAAGGCTCAGAAATGAAAACATTCAACGTTTATTAATTTCAGTAATTTTTGAGGGCCTGCTCACATTATTAAATGTTTGGGGTTGGCTACACTGAGATAGCAAATGTACCAGAGACATCCCAAACACCAGGAGGCTCTTTGCCCTTTCAAGGAAGGGAACGCTGATGCCATTTATTCATCGCTGCTAAGTTTAGCACAGCTCCAGGCATGAAGTATTAAAAAACGTACTTATGTTGATTTGCATTTCTGCTAATTATTTGCACAGAGCTGTCACCTCCAACACTGCCAGACAGAATTAGCTCCCCTAAAGGGCACTGGACCGACAGGCATGGTGGGGTCAGATCTGAGACCAGGCAAACAAAATGGTTCTAGGCACTCTACCTTGGGAAAAAAAGGGGAATTCAATGTTATTCCAGGTTACAGTTGCCTAAATGAGTTATGCACGTGTTGGGGTGATCCAGTGACAGAAGTGCACACATATTCTCTATATTGCATCTGCAGCATCTTGCTTCATCTTTTCTTGTCGATTCAGCTTTTTTCTATAAACAGATAATTAATTGGGGTTAGGTTTTGAAAGCCCTTTAGTTGCCTGACAGCTCGGGCTTCGGCGCAAGTCAGGCACACAAATGCTTCCAAAAAGTCCATGTTTAAGGGAACAGGGAAGACATTTCCCCTTCTGCAGCCTCTAACTCCTACTGTTCTCTGCCATCATTCACATACTTCCCCTGGCAGCCACCTGAACCTTTAGATCTTGCCGACTTTGGCTGGTCTCTTCATGGGAGCTGCCTGGACCCACAAAAAAAATCCGTGGCACTAACAAGAGTTGTCTGGTTCCCTACTAGCAGTGAGACAGTGGCACAGCAAGCACAAGAAGGTCTGGAGTGGTTTTGGATAAGGTGGCCCTGGTTCAACAAGAGTCTGAGCCTGGGCTTGCTGTTACCTACAGCACTGTACTGGGGTTGTCCATGTAATGGAGAGGGGCTTTAAAATCTCCGCGTTCCCTCCCTTTACAATGATGATAAAATTCAGCACGTTAAGTGCTGCGCTGACACAGGGCATTAATCTTTACATCCTTGTATGCTTTCTAAGTGTTGATGCAGAACGACAGAAATATTGCAAAAATCGCCCATAGCGAAATCAAAATAGTGTCTTAAAAATAATGCTTTAAAAGTTAATTTTAAATATTTCTATAAAGTTTTAGAGAAGTACACCAGGATAGACTACTGAATTACCCCAAAATTGGAGGTAAAAGTGGTTTTGGTTTTGATCACATTAATCCTCTTGCCCAGTTGGCACTGCTCAAAACATTTGCTGTGGACCTAAGAAATACTGTTCCCATTAACAGCTTGATGGTATACTGTGAACATGTACACACAAGCAGATTTTTGTGTGTACTATTACCCTTGAACGTCAGTTCAGAGAACACGCCTACATACCAAGTCTTGGATGAATAAACACAAAGGTATAATACAGAATATAAATGATGACAGAAGTTTAGTTTGTATTGTTCCCCAGTCCATACTGGGATCTAGGGGCTGTGGTAAGGCAGCCTTCTCTCAGTTCCACCTACCACAGCTCTTCTATCCATAGAAACGATTAAAAATTAACTAGCCAAGGAAGACAAATTGACTATATCGGGTACTACTGAGATCAGATTAACATTCGACTGGCACATGGGAGTTCAAAGTTCAGGTTCTTGCATTACTGAAAGCTTAATTTTTAATCTTTCTTTAATAGTAAAGCTCTACATGAGTACCCTAGATAGGTCCTGCTCCGATACGAAGGAAGCTCAGAACATAAACGTCAAACACAGTGATGATGGGTGTCTGATGTTTGCTTCTCCAAAAGAAGCAAGCTCTCTCGTTTTTTTGGTACTCCTGGAATTAAGTCACATCTCCATTGCTCTTGTTTTGACCAAACATATCATCCTTCTCCAAAGGATAAATGCAGCGGTGACAGAAAAGGAGGGAGGCCTCAGTAGACTGCTGCAACTCTTCTGTTCCTACCTGATGGCCAATGCCACCTCTGAAGGACCAGCTCTCGAAGCACCTGTACCTTACCGCAGCTCAAGCTTTTAGTGCACCAATGACCATAAAGTCAGCAAGTATCTGGGACCCACACACACTTTTACCAACACTGTCCTGTCTGACCCCTCACTTCAGAAAGACCGGCTCAGCCACCAGAAGACACACACTCTTAAAAACTTGGGATGTTCCACATTTCTGCCACCATTTTATTGTCTGCCTTTACTGTACTTATTAAAGTTGCTAGCAGAATTACTTAGCCTAGATCAGTAAAAACAACAAATGTTTTACACATGACAAATCCTTTGCCGCTGGCCTTTTTAGATGTTCACATTTTATTTCACGCAACAGAGCTCTGGTTAGACTCTCACATCAGCTGCTACAAAGGTTACAGAAGAAATGAGGGATCTTGTCTCCCACTCAGCCCCACTATCCTTTCAAGATCAACCTGATTGCTCTTGGATATAGATGGGGGACATTCAATACCTTCACATATGGAGAGCATATTCTATATGTTGAACATGCCTGTGAAGCAATATTTCAGCTGAAGCTATTGTCTGTCACATCTGGTATTTTGAATAATCGGTTACGTGAACCGTAAATTAAATTAAGCCAAGCCAGTGTCATAAACCTAAAGTGCATTTCCAAACGTTCTCCCATATGAGAAGGGAGTTGGCTTAGAAGGCTTTAACATCCTGACTCTGAGATCCTTAATTGCAAATAAATCAACAGCCTCTGTGGTTGTACCCATGGAATAGCCCCCTAGAGTGGATTAAAAATAAATACTTGTGAGAAAAGCAAGTGACAACACAGATGGATTTCCCTTCACAGAAACCTGCCACAAATGAAGGGCTTATGATGAACGACAACCGCAGCTAGGAGACTAAACTTGAAATATTTGGGGAAACACTATCTCGTTGGTGCTTCCTTCGCCTGCCCTGGGTCTGAAAGAGCAGGAGACCCTCGCCGCCCTGTGCCCATGCCAGCCCTGCCAGCAGCCCTCTTGAGCTGTGGTGGCAAAGGAGCTGTAGGAAAGATGAGGTTGTTTTATCCGCCTGACACTGGGTTGAGTATCTGGTGGCCTAAGCAGCTGCTAGCCAGAGGGCTCTGGATGTACCCCAATGTTTTCTCCCATCTCCTGGAGCTACTGGCTGAATCACTCCAGTATCAACTGAAAGAACAATCTCACGGTCAAGTAACATAAAGCTGCAGCTAATTTGTAAGCTTGTCCTTGGGGATGCTCCACATAGCCTTGTTAATGCAACGATTGTACCGATTTCAGCCAAAGGATTGTCTTTTCGTACACCTCTAACATCACTGAGCACCATGCTTTACCAATAAAGGGCTAATGAACCAAAACAGTTGTTCATATGTTTTCTTACTCCTTCTCCAAAATGTCACAATAAATCTATATTGCTGGATAACAGCAAGCAGATGGATATCGTAGCCTGTAATTTGGCATAGGTATTCTCAATCAAGTCAAGGATTAATTTTCCCCAATGACAACCAGCTTTCTCATTTGTTAGAAGCCCATTATCGTTTTCTAAAAGGTTTTTCTCAGGACAAGGGTAAAAACAGCTCTCTTTGTCCTACTGCTTTATCCATTACGGAGAGAATAAGGGAACGGATTTCTGGAGACAAGGCAGAGTCAACCACAGAAAATGACATCTTCAAATAAGCATATAAACAACAGCAAAAATTTCCTAGACACACTCTTTATGGAGTACATGGCTTCATGGAAGGTATCTCCTGTTGTTTTGCGAGCAGCCCAGGAAATACTTTTTGCCAGCTTTGTTAGGATTACTATTTCCTCAATGAGACTGAAAAATAAAAAATACCAAAACCAAAGAAAAAACTCTTTCCTGAGACACAATCCTCTTGCAGTAACAGAAGGAATGCGTTCTTTTTTCTAAAACCATCAAACTAAACAACAGAGTAGAAAAACAATATGGATTTTACTGGCTGGGCAAAATAAAATAGGGATACAGTGCCATTTCTAATGGCATGGAAAGGCCAAAAATTTGTAAGTGAATGCAAACCCTGGCAAATAAGGTAAGCTTCAGCCCTGAATTCCAGGTCCCACCTTGTCCCCAGTCCTGCAGGAGGTATGTAGCACGTCTGGGAAGAAAATTTACATTTCCTCACTCTTCTTCCTCAGATTTTAGGATTTCATTAAATACTCCTAAAAACATCCCCTTAAGGTATTTGTTGCCCTTGAATTTTGTTTGCTAATGAGCTCCTAATTGTGGCACAGCAAGTTCATCAACTACTGTACTTTCATAAAACAAAGAGGTACTGCAGCTAATTATTTGTTAAACTCGTTATCAGAGCTCTGCTACGGTAAAATTTTATAGCTATTGAATTTTCCAGCTGACACCCTGCTGCAGGACATTTGGTAAGGACTCTAGCAGAGGTCTTCTGCCAGACCTCACTGGGGCAGCTGCAGATGTTACGGGTGGGTACGTACTAACGTGTCACACTCAACTGCAAGGAGCATGAAAACATGGACTCTTCCTCCTTCTTCCTCCTGCTATAGAAATTATAATTGCTGGCAGAGGGAGAACATATATTGCTGGTCCCAACAAAGGTCAGCAGCATCTGTCCAAACTTACTATACACATCATAGCCCAATTTAAAGTATTTTAGTGTCACAGTTATTTTCCTCCCTAGTTGAAAAGGCAGGTTTGAATCAAATTTACCAATAAACACCTTTCAAGGAAAATAAAGTCAGAAGATACCTTCAAAAAAGACTAAGACTTAAAACAACGCAAGCCTGCCAACATTAACTAGGGTTAGGGTGGTTTTTAAAAACTTGAAGTGATAAAAAAGCAGTGATGTGAGGGGCTGTAGAGGTCCCGCTTTTCTCTTGCAACCCTCAGCACCTCCAATGGGGCATCTCAGGGCATCCCTAGACGCTCACTGAAATCCAGGGAAATCCCTCCACCGACCCTCGTGGGCACTGGGGAGGATCAGTACAGGTAATCGACAACTTTTCACTCTCTGCACACTAAAGAACAATATATTAGTAGAAAATTAATAGCTCGGTTAGTTATTGATTAACAGAAATGCTACAGTGCTCTTACGATTTCAAATTGTTCCTGATTAATGGAAGAGGCAATGAAATTTAAACAATGATCTCATTGTGTTGGAAGGATCACCGATAGAGCACAGACAGAAGAACATGGGCAGGTAGGTGACTATAGCATCGACTACGGCGTCTTACATCTTGTCCTGGAAACACGGATTAGCCGAGCCTGGCTAAATAGGGAACCTGAACTGGAAAATATGTTTCTGTATTAATCCTGGGGTTAAGACACTTTAGAATTCTGCCCCAAGAGATAACTGTATTTGTTTCATCTGTTGGGCAAATGCTTCATTCCCTTTTCTGCCTCACTGTTAGTACAGGAGCTCAGGTATCTGGTGTGAGCCTCTGTAACTGGTGAGGCTCGCCATCCCAAAAACCATAGAATCACAGAATCATTTGGGCTGGAAGGGACCTTCAGAGGTCATCTAGTCCAACCCCCCTGCGGTGAGCAGGGACATCTCCAACTAGATAAGGTTGCTCAGAGCCCCATCCAGCCTGACCTTGAATGCCTCCAGGGATGGGGCTTCCACCACCTCTCTGGGCAACCTGTTCCAGGGCTTCACCACCCTCATTGCAAAAATTTTTTTCCTTATGTCAAGTCTAATCACTAAGTCCATCACTACATTGTGGTGGATAATAGTTGCTCCTGGCCATTCCCACCTTTTCCTTCTACTGCCTGCTGTAGTGCATCAAGATTAAGGAACAAAGAATAAACAATAAGCCAACATCTCCACCTGAGAAATGAAATGATCCAGTCTGAACACGAGAGCTAAAAAAGATTTGAATACAGTTTTGTGTCATCCACTACGGCTTTGCGAACCTGAGCTGTGAGCCAGCCATCCTCTTCTAAATCATTGCAATTGCAATGTCCTCCGATAACAAGCCCTGCAATTCTTCCCACAGCCCCTGGGAACACAGACTTCTGGGAAGAATCAGAAGCCAGCACTGAAGTGGAAGAAACAAAAATACTGAAACCTCTCAAGCGCTTGCCTGGCAATGGCATCCCTTGAAATAGCGCAGATTGAATCAGCAAGTCCCCTTCAAAGAGCACCTGCATGCAGAGAAGCCAACCAGAGCACCTTCCAACACTGACATCAGATGCTATATAGACTAGATAAACCACTAAAATTATCTGTTTGGAAAATGGGAGAATTAGATATCCAAAATTGCTAGTGATGTTTTAGACTGGAAAGTTTTGGAAAGAGGGACCATGTTTCCAGTTCTGCCACTGACTTGCTTTGGATGTGAACATGGTCTTTGCTCACTGAGTAATAACACGTAACACAAATCTGCCATGCAGTGAGGCAAAGAGATTAAAAAAAAATTGGGAATCTCCAAGGTAAAACTATTATATTACAAAATCACATTGCTATGCAACACTCATTCCTCCGACTATTTAGGCCGAACGTGAATGCAGGCTACTATAATCTTGTATTATAAAGAAAACACCAGTAAAAAACAAAGACGACGTACCGACCTCTACTACAGATATAATCAAAACAGGTTTTCTTGACTGGAAGGCAGTACTTCACCATGCATATTAAAAAGAGTTATGCATTTATACTTAAAAAAATAATAACCCTACACTGTTTGATAGTTAGTGATACTGAATTAATAACTTCAGCAAATCAGAAGGAAGTTAATGTAATCCTCAATTTGCTTTACATCTTCAAAGTCACCTACGGCATTTTACAAGGCAGGTAATATTATCACAGCTGGACACCTAGGTAATCTTTTGAGCTCTTTTTCCTTTTCAAAATAATGTTACAGATTTACCATGATACTGCTAAAATAGCTGTTAATTTACTTCAAAAGATGAAAGAAAACAGGTGACTTAACAGAGCCTTGAACTCCATCAAACTGAACAGAAACGTCAGCAGAGCACGATATAAACGTGAGATCCAAGGCTGGAGATGGACCAGCAACGACAACCTCCTGCCACCCCTCCCCATGTCGGGGGAGGTTTGGATTCAACTTCTTCCATCCTGGCTTTTTTTTTGTCCTTTGATCCAAAGCTGTGTGATTTGCAGAAGATGGTAGATGCTCCACAAGAGCAAACTTGCTATTTGAAAACATCAGGTTGGCTCTTTGAGGCCGAAACTGAAAGGAGAGCTAACAAGGACCCCAACACCGAACTATATTCCTCTTTTCAGTCTGGCTTTCACACTCTGGAAACCACTCAAAAAGCCTAATGGGCTCAAAACACTGAGATTAGGAAAGATTCAGCTTTAATTAGCATCCAGTTCAAAATATTGATTTTAACACTTCTTCTCTGGGGCACAACTCCTGTTGAGTTTAACCAGTAGCTCACCTCCTGAAAAAAGCATCACTGCGCCTATAAATTCAGTTCAGTTTAAAAGCTCAAGAGAGATGTACCTGCCCCACAGGAAAACGCTGTCAGTTCTTGCTGTGCCTGAGGATCCAAAAGCTTAATTTAAACCAGTGAGCACAAATTATTTGTCCTTTCTGCAAAGAACAGATGTGAGATTTATCATCAGCTGGACTTCTACCACATCATCTCAAGCTCCCCATGACCTCAGCCGTGCTTTCTTATGGGCACCAGGTAAAAACTTACTAATGATGTACTCCATAGAAAAATACTATTAAAATAAATCCCAAGTGATTTGGGGATCTTATTTGTCCCCAGGTTGTCCTCCAGCATCGTTCAGGATATCTCAAAGACAGCAGGCACAGAACTTGCTCTATAAAGACATACTTGCCACTTGTCATCGTCGGTGCAAGGAGTAAGCCCTAATGTTACTGTGTAAAGACTCGGTATAGGAAATCACTTGCAAGTTCATGGTAGTAGTCTGATTTTATCGAGTTTTTTACTGGACAATCATTTCATTTTTGTTTCTGACTATGGTTCCAGTTTAACTTTTAGCAATTATGAAATATTATAGCCAAGGCACACTGACTGTAAGAGCCCGGTGTAAATACCTGGTGGATACTAAAGGGTCTCTGCATTAACTTTCTGCATAGAGTAGTCAATGTTTACTCTTAGAGTTCCTTCAAATACACGTTACTTACATGAACACTCATCTCAGGCTCTTTCTTTAAAGTCTAATTGCTATGGGATACCATTGCCTGCTTTTTAAATAGAACTTTAAAAAATTTTAAAAAAAAATCATTTACAAACATTTACATATCAGAAAAGCCTAATCAAAACCTCCCTGATTTCTAGGGCAACTGTCATGTTTTAGCAATCAGCTAGCTCATACATTAAAAAATCAAAATATATTTGTCTTCTTACATGAACTATTATAGCAATACAATGCAAAAAGTTAGAGATCTAAATGACACGAATAGGGGGAGCTGTAAAAGCTAGAATGATTGATTTCATAATGTTTTCAAGCATTATAAATAACCCTCTGCTTTGATTTGCATAAGTAATTGACAGTTCATTAGATACCAGGGGAAAAAAAAAAAACAACAAAACAAGACAAACAAAACAAGAACAAAGCCCAGACAATACTGGGGACATTGGTCTAGGACCTGGGGGAGCTACTGTGACTTTGTAAAAGAAAAGGGCCAGTGCACAGAGTCCTTCTGCAGAGCTCATGATTAGGAGAGGGTCAGCCAGTGATGCTTCAGTCTCAGCTCACCAAAACTTCTGTTGCAGATCGTACCGGGTTTGCATGGCAAGGTTTTGATAGCAG
>NW_009605516.1:0-35874 GCF_000690535.1 Cariama cristata | reverse complement strand
ACCCCTGTAGCTCCCCCTGCTACCAAAATGTTTCCACACAAACCCAGTACAGCTTTGGGGTTTCTTTCACATTAGCAGGACTCAATCAAACCTAATAACAGACCATATATAAGGAGGCGAGAGAACCAAGGGAATGCAGGCATGGTGTCCTCAAGTGTGCTTGGTAGGAGGAATGTGGGTGATGGGTTTTATGAGCAGTGCCAACACACTGTGTCTTTTGCAAATTAGTACACTGACAGAAAATGACTTCAGAGCTAATTAGAAGCTGTTTAAAGAAGGTCTTCCGCATTGTCGCTTTGTTCCATTTCTTGTGACTATTGTATCTGTCACTAGAGCTGTGTGGAACTATCTTGTGGATTTTCAGAAAGCAGTGAGAGCTGATGGATGTAAGCAGGCAATGGCTGTAGGCAGCCTGGATTCCCTGGATTCTCTCCCCTATCACATCACACAAACAGATCCCCCAGCCCTCTTGCGCTACAACAGGTCATAAACATCCCATGGTCCTCACCTCTCCTTGTTGTACGATAAGATGCTAGATGAGTATTTAGCTTTCTGCCTTACCTAAAACACAACATTGGCCTCTGTTAAAGGACACTATCTTCTGTAAGCCCTTACCACAGCCCAATGATCTGGCTCTTCCTCTCTGTGTGAAGAAGCTTCAGAAACAATTGCAAAAATTTCACTGCAAATATGTCAACCCAAGAGGAAGGGAACACTAAAAGCAAAGCTTAGGGGGAAAAAATCTCTTATGTTCTTTAGAATTTTGGGGTAGTTAGCTTGGTTGTGCCCAGAGGATACAAGAAAGCATCGTATAACAGAAAGATCTGGAACTTGCATTTGATTTGAAAACCAGACACAATGAGAAGAGTGATTAACAAACAAAATGCTAATGAAAGACCCCAAAAGTGACAGTGATGTTTACATTGATGTAAGATATACAGCAAAACCCCTTTGAAACCAAGTTCTTAGCTATAAATCTCAGAGGCTTCTAATTATTCACAATTCTAGAGCCATTTCTTCTATATTTTGTTGAATTTCCAATTTTGTTGTTAGTTTCTAAGCACAGGGGGTCCCCCACGTCAACACACAGAACCTGAATAAATTAGGAAACCTACACAGAGATAAATGCCGGAAGTAACACATACAGTTCTCTCTTTCCATTCATGTTACACTGCCAACCCAGTCTGAAGATTAGCTTGTTAGTTTATATCGATGTCATTGTTGTTTCCCCTGTACCCTTAGGTTTATGTGATCCTTAAACAAAACGAAAATTAAACTCATGACTCCAGCTTCCTACTAGTGCCAGAGTTCATGTTCTTGTGGGGAGGACAGAGGGGATTAGAAGCACAAAGGCAAGACCTCTGGGCTCTCTGCAGGTGTTGCACAAGCTCAGACCAGTTATTTTCTTTTCTTGTGCTCCAGGGCTCAGACACACAAACAAGTTAGAGATGTCATCTGATCTCCAGTAAATATGAGTATGTACTTTTAGCCCATAGCAAAGTGAAGATAATTCAGGATCATTTTACCTGCATTAAAAGAGCACTCTGTCCAATTATTTCACATTTTATGAGCATATGCAGAAACCATTACCATGGATCAGCTGACACTAAGTAATATATTAACCACAGAAACTTCTTCCTGTGTCTAAACTGATGTTTTCCTTATCTGTGAAATTTTGAAGTCTTCCTCATGGAGATGTTGTACAGCTATAAAATTTACAAGCCTTCATCCAGAAGCATTATACAGAAAAAAAATATTTTCAGCTATAGCATTGCTTTAGAATGATATAGGGTTAAACCCTCCCTTGGACGAGATAATCTGGAAGTTTCCCTTGTGAACGAAGTGAAGAGAGGAAGGCAGAATTCCTCCACCAGGTACCTAGCAACCATAGCATTACTAATTTGTAAATTAAAAGTGGGAAACCCATACAAGAATTTAACATATTTAAATGAATTTTTCCTGTGTTATTTTCACATTTTCACTGATTCCATCACCTCCAAAACAGAATTCAGCCTGTTCTGACCCATCTGAACCCCCACTGAATCGCATTTGAAAGCAATTTACAGGCCAAAGCAAAATGAGTCCAAAGAAGACTTAAACACAGCAAATGTAGCACCAGAATCAATATCACCAGAATAAGGCGACCAGCCCCATCCAAGCTTCACATTTCCTGTCTAGAGTCTATACCAACGAACTGCAGAACTCATTCAATTTTTGGACATTAGCATTAAATGAAATCCAAATAACAAAAATCAGCTTGGAAACCTGTGATTAACCTGAGGATATTTTCCTCCTGATTGGCAAAAACTTGGCACCAGTTTTGCACTCACAGTGCACACCTGGTTTCTAATAGGATTATTTCAATTTTTAAACCAGTGCGATAGATAAGAAGACAGCCAGTTTCCATTAAAAATGGGAGCAAAAAAAAAAAGTCAAATTGGATAAATTATTCATTCCAAAACCAGCCTGGATTTTATGAAATGCAATTGAAATATCACTGTGTAAAATACCCAGTTAACTGTCCATGTTTCATTTATATTAAATAAAGGAATCAGTTCCCCTATCAAAATTATGTGTAACCAAGAAATGTATATATTTTAATAAGGGGATATTGCTTTTTCTATTTGTATGCTTTTTTTCTATACAAATCCTTCATTTCCATTGTCTTTCATTCAAGTACAATGCTTATCATAAGTGATCGCCAAAACAAAATTGTTATATATGAATGTGGAGAAGAAATGATCTTCCATTTGTGAATGCCTATGCAGAGGTTTACCCCTCTGAATAATGTCGTCCCCCGTGAAATAACTTATTCTTCTACAGTAGTGAAATGACAACAAGTCATGACACCGAAATTGATTTTCAGATGTTGCTGGAAGTGACCCAAGGCTCCTGCAGCCACTGCCAGGAAGATAATATCTTCTGGGTCAGAAACAGACCACTGGAAACTGCTGGTGTTACACTGGTTTAATACGAGGCTGGTACTGTACAGAGCACCTGGGTCAGAGAGGGGAACAGGCAGGCTTAATCAGAGCTTTGTTTCTCTGGAGACATCCCTATCCATCCTGCCTTTAATTTTGGCACTACACAGCGGCATGGCCTGGGGAGCATCAGCTGGGGGACAAACTACGGTTCATTTTTACAGGAGCATGATGACCAATGATATAGGATATACAAGACCACAGGGCTGGTGTTTTGGAGGTTACTGCAGATACATGGTATGCTGTGTCAGGATATAACACAGGTTATTTTTTTGCATCGCTGTTCTTTCTAACTAGTGCTGAGAGGCATGGTCCCATAGGTTCTCCCACTGCTTTGTCCCCAGGTCCCTAAAACCTACACCATTTATAAGGGCATTAATAGAATCAAATAAAGAGACTCGCTGCAATAACCTGTTAACCCAGGCTTGAAAACACACCCTACATTTGCAGCCTAGGCTCAAATAGCATTCACGTGACCTTCACACACTTTGGATCTCTTTTGGAATAACAATGGTCAATATTTTGGCAAATCAAACTTTGAGCTGTTGATCAATTCGGCCATGAACTGTTTCATAAACCAGGAATGGAAGCATGCTGGCTCAGTGCCATGCTGTTTTTTCCTTTATTTAAGGATAAGAATTTTCTTTTGTCAAGTAGAATATATGTTTCTTACACCCTGACAGATTGTCAAATATTCTGAAATATACTTTGTTGGACTCTTATTTAAATCTAGTTTATGAAAAGTCAGTCATATATTAAATACATATACACAACTTATCTTGAGAAAGATGTATTTAACCACTTGTCTGCTGTTAGATGTTCCCACTTTGTCCCTACAGAGCCCCTTGCTGTGTTCTTCAATGCCTCAGATACAGCAGGCAGACAATACTTGCTCTTCTACTGAATGCTACAAGCATGTCCAAGTCAGATCTACCTATTGCATTACTGATTGCTCCTGGTCCACTGAGAGGGGACACCTGTGATGTTGGTGAATCTGTGAGATACAGGCAGGAAGAGTCTCTCGCTGGGCTGCTGAGTCTTCTGACTGTTGATAGAGCACACACAGTGTGGGGCTGACTATCCCACCTTTGGCCAAATAGCCCATAATGCCACTCTCGTGTTGAAGGACAAAAGTAGGGATGTACTGAAGAAACAGGGAAGGAGAATGAAATAATAGCAAAATAGTTAAATTAACGGTGTGGATGCTTTAATCCTCTTTGTCAGGTCCCTGGGCAGCAGTACAAGGCAAAGGCCCCTTGTTCTGATGCTTACAGTTTAGTAAATGTTTCTGCTGGACAAAACATCCTCCCCATTTTCCAGTAGACGTAACTATATCAAACTTTTCGATTTCTTATAAAAGGAAACCATTCTTTTTCCTGCCCTGACAGCCTGGTTCTCCTTTTGTTTGTCACTTGTGTCATCAATTTTGACTGCTTAAAATGTCTCCGTTCTAATTTAAAAGTATGTGGCACCCACATTGCAAAAGTGTGAGCACAGACATAAGTGCAAGACAAGGAAGAATCTGGTTTGTTGAATATTTAAGGACTTTATGCCAGCCAGATGCAGCAGTACACAAAGCTTTCCATTAGCAGAACAAATTGTGTTATATCTGTCTTTTCTGTTTGTGTCACGTTTAATGTCTCTGACACACAGAGCAATGTTCAGTATGCAAATGTGCTAGAAAAAGAGGTAGCTCTGAAAGGCTAAGAAACAAAGAAAAGGAGAGAACTAAACCCAAATGAGCAATCTGGTGGGTTAAGCATTTTAACAAGCCTGGCAAGTGGAGGAGAACATAGAAAGCTGGGCTGTTACAGCTGATACCATATCAGTGCATAGAGAATTAACTCCAAAAGGGATTCCTCACGGCAATTTTTGTAGAAACCTATCTGAGTTTGTAGCTCATCCGCCTTCCTCTTGTTTGGCTTTGATTGGCATAGGCTTCAAAAATGAATGAATATCAGTCATCTTCCAGTCCAATACAGGGCTGAACTGGACAAGCCAGAACACCCACAAAAACACAAAAAGCAAAGAAAAACCAAAATGCAGAGGTAACGGCTTGCATAGATCACTGAAGTCTGGTAATGCTAGGCAGTTAGCTTGTATTTAGTGCTATGCAAACTAGCTTGGCTAAGGCAATGGCTGAAGGGCATTTTCAAGGAATTTTGAAAGAGGAAACGCCTAAGGAAATAAGAAAGCACTTCAGACCATTAGACCTCTAAACTTGACTTTCACAGTAGTAACAAATGCTGTGACCCCCTATAAGTTTGCAAGCACTTTATCCCATGCAATCAATGTTTCCAGCAAAAGCAGGCTACTGAACTTAATTAATTGTATTTGACAATCAATACCAAATGACTTTCTCTACCCACCCACCCCGATGCATCAGAAACCATTGGAGTGACTGCTCTCTAAGTCTAATGTAACTGGCTACAAACAGACTCCCAGCAAAACTCCTCCTTTATCCCTATTTCATGAGGCAGCAATGACAAAACCAATGGTGGTGAGAGAACTCCTGTCGTCTTTCCCCTGGGCCCATCAGACCTGGCTGCAGTTGAATTCTCCAAGTCTGGAGGAGCCTCGGTACATATACTGAAATTTGGCTAACACTGAACTTGAATAGTAGTTTGTGACCTAATAAATTTAGCAGTGCTATAGAGGCCTTGGAAGCAGGCTGTCATCGTTGAGGGCTGCATGAGAAACACAGCTGGAACTGAGAATGGCCTGTTATTTACAATACTGCATCATTAAAATCCTCCACATTCTGAATGACGAACAGTTCTCTTACAAATAGGAACACAACGAAATTTGCACTGCAGGGAAATTTGCACTGCAGGGAAGGAAATAATCTGAGAGACAGAGAAGCTGTAAGACTGAGGGACAGCATTTGTCTACATTTTGCTTTGACTGAAAGCAGGCAGCGTTCCCAAAGACTTGGCTCTGGAAGCAATTCCACAGGATCTCTTGGGAAGGTAAGTCCTTCTGACTTTCCTCCGCTCCATAGTACTCAGAAATACATTCCACCTCTCAGCCCTTCAGCTGTGTAGAAAAGTAGCTTCTTGCAAACACAAACACTCTGGGAAGGAAGCAGTTCAAAAGACCTGACCCAGTTTCCCACATCCATGAACCTGATAGAAACACTAACTACTGGCATGCTGCATTATGCCCACAGATCCTCTCTCTGATTCCAGGCTCTGCCTCCTCTCCTCATCATAGAAGCTTTTTCCCTACCATGATCTCTTCTGCCTCCCTGGAGGAAGCCCTGCAGATCTGCTAAGGAAGATGGCTTGATACAAATTCAGAAGAACCTTCTTGTCAAAGTGCAAACCCTGTGGAAATCATCCTGGCCAAAAGCTATTTCTGGAAGCAATAAAGTTACTGAACCTTGGCTTCCTGTTGAATGCAGTTTCACAGTTAGCCAACTGTGTCTGAGAGAACAATCTTTCCAACTGAAGTGGTTGGGGTAATCTTTTTCACACTTTCCTGGCCCACAGAGCCTCCAGAGTCTACTAGAAAAGCCTTTTCTTCATCAGTGGGGTATAGCGTGTGTCTCACTTATACCCAGTCACCTATTTTTACTAAAATCCTAGGAACTACATTATCTTTGGGATTTCTGCTTCTCTTTAAAACTCATTTTGAAATAGCCAAATGAGTTCGTAAGTTTTTAGGGTGGGGGGAACAAACCCAGAAAGGGCAGGATTGTATCAACCATGTTTCCAAAGGAAACTAAACTAAAGAAGAGCTATTAGAAGAATAATCATCCAATGTCATTTTCACATCATCTCTGAATACATCAGTAATGCGACCTACTGGTGCAGGTATGTTACAGGCCCCTTCTGCACAGACCTATGATGGTTGCTATGAACATGACATAATTGCTAACAATCCCCAGACTAGTCCTCTTGTTCAAGCTGTGGCAGCTCATCCTTTTAGCCGTGGACGTGCCTCGTACGTTCCCTGGTGTGCCTATCATAGCTCTTGACATGTACAAAATGCAGTAAATATTAATCCATCAACTCTCACAACTCCCTCTTGGGGAGTTAGGCAATTGTTTTTTTCCAGCTTACACTTTGCAAAGCCAAGGAGGAGTCTCTCAAGGACAGGCACAGTGTCAGTAGCAGAGGTAGGGGAAGGTTACAGGTCACGCTGTCCCCAATGCCACCACAGGAAAACTCAAAGTGGTGATAT
The DNA here is from genome assembly GCF_000690535.1 of Cariama cristata. Classification (NCBI taxonomy): domain Eukaryota; kingdom Metazoa; phylum Chordata; class Aves; order Cariamiformes; family Cariamidae; genus Cariama; species Cariama cristata. Next base: position 28,708 of record NW_009605516.1, on the reverse strand, counting down.
CTGGGATGGAAAGAAAAAAACTTTGTCCTCTATTCAGCTGTTGAATTTTTTTCCTAAAGTCAAAGAGATTGTGGTCGGGTGTACGTTTGTCAGCATTTCAAGCAGGCAGCCCTTATTACTGATGCCTGAGTGTTCATCTGAACATCTGCACCCTTTTCTCCTTTGGGTAGCATTTGGCAAGCCTTTATTTTGTCCCAGCAAGCTTGTATGTGAACCTGCCTTGTTCTGGAGACAGTCTCAGTGAAATCATGAGGTTTCTGACTAATTTCTAATGAAAACTTGCCCCAGAGGCCAGCCTCAATTAGTATTGGCCACAGAGGTTCATATCTCCACCTTTCTTACTGCAATGTGGAGCCAAGTGATTATTCCAGGACCTGTCCTTGGGGCTGCTGGTGGGACAGTGCTGGCATCTATAAGGACTTGACCCCTCAGGTAGAAGTCAAGACCTTGTGAATACAGACTTATCCTGGGGGAAGCAGGGAAACAAATACACAGTCAGGCAGGGCCATATGAAACAAGCTGCCTCTCGGCTTCATTATCCTAAGTGTTTCTTGTTTAGTTCATTACATGAACCCAGTTCTCCATGTATTTCCTCCAAAATTTGTTAGGGCAGGGAAGCCCCGTGGCCTGATATATCCACTTCGCCTCCCTCCTCCACCTGAAAACCCTTCAGTCACTGCCATCTCTTTTTCAGTAAAACCTTCGTTTCATTAAAATTTAATTATTGGTTTAATTAAAATAGGCAAGCAGCAGTGTGAGATGTGTATGTTTTTTTATGGCTGAAGGAGATTGTAAAGTCCTCATTCATTTCCCAAAGTAGCTTGTGCAAAAAATTGGGCTTCCTTTTTATAAGCCAATTCTCAATGCTGCTTTCAAATGGATCCCACAGCCATTCATATAGATTAATTCCGGCAGTGAATCAGATCCTGCTCATTGGCTGCCTTTCAGAACATACTGACGATGCTCTGCGAGCCCCGCGGGAGAGCCTTGGGAGCTGATGGGACTCTCCAAATGATTAATTAACCCTCATCCAGGCATTTTTCAGTTCTGTCTTAATTTATTCACATTGCACAACAAATATAGTCTTGGTGAAATGGGACAGATTGGCAAGCCTTGTGTGACTGACAGTTGCTCTGTTATTCTCACAGAAAGTGTGAACAGGGCAAGGTTCCCTATACTGGTGAAACTTACGCTGTGACACATGATACAACCTCGAAGGATACTCAGACCCCAGTTTCTCCGCTAAAACTGATAGCTAGAGGGATGGACCAGCATCAGGCAACCTTTGGCCCCAGCAAGACTTAGAGAAAAGACCCTTATTACTTTTTAAAAAGACAGAAATACAGTGCTGCTTGTCTCTTCTCTCAATGGCTTCTCTAGCATCCCTGTCCCCTTATCCAGCATCTCAGGAACAAAAGCTTATATACAATGGGAAATCAGCACAAAGCAGACAACACACAATACGAGGAGGTTTCCAAGCCACCGTATGAGGAGATTTCCAGCTATCCCATGGAAAAGGTAGGGAAGGGACAGTGGCACTCTTGCGCAGGTGGATGTTATTTCTAGGGGTAGAGATAGCACCACATAAGGACTAGCATGATACATCGTAGCGCAGTCATGGTTTCCCTGAGAACCAAGTCTATTAGTTGCTAATGATTTTCAAGTAGTAAAAGTGGGTTTGACCTCATGACAGAGATGCGAATCTCTAGACTCTCTTAAATCCCCAAACCATCTGGTCTTTGGATTTTTTTTAATCACTCTTCTCTTTGCAACAGTGAATTGAGTTTCAAAGAGCTGTGTAGCTCTTTGTAAATGCTGGTTACAAAATAATCATAACAAAAAGGGGAATATTGAAACTTTCAAATATTTTCAGCTCATGCTTCTAGGCTGCCTTCCCAGGATTTTGCAATCTTCACATCTCTTTGGCCATAGTCCAGAAAGAAATGAGAGAAGTAGCCTTTCATTTAGAAGCAACCCTCCAGACACTTCTGCAAGTACCTGCAATGACCTTCATTTACCCAGCCCTCTCCAGCAACACTAGTTGGAGAATGCAAGTAAAGTACAGGGCTGGGAACAGTGTGTGCTGTTTCAAAAGGCTTTTACATCTCTTTTGTACTCGTTGGATATCTACTTTGATCATTTTTCATTTTAAATATCTTCCTATATAGGCCTGGATGTTTTGGATCTCTTTTCATAACAAAAAGCATAGAACGGTCTGGAGGTAGAGATCTAATATTCAACATTACCACTGAGTTACTGGGGAGTCTGGCAGCACTTGAGAAAATCAGGTACCCACGCTGATACCCCTATATCTTTCTCTTAAAGGTAAGAGTATTGTAAGATGGTGAAATGGAAGGACATCTGCCCTCTGTTCTTCTCCACATGGCTTGACTGAGCAATACTTCATTAACTTCTTGTTGCTGATGCTAAGATGCTACCTGGGTCCATGGATCCTATTGGATCTTAATGGATCCATGAATAGGCTCATAGGTTCTATTTAGAGTTATTAACATCATAAAAACCAGCTACAGTTTAGAAAAACTTAGAGCCGCAGATTGGCCATAGGTTTGAAGAGAAGAGTACTTGGAGTGTTAGATAAGGTTTCTTACTGACATGCATACAGGAGAAACAATGCTAGGCTAGATAGATTTTCAGTTTGAGGCAGTAGAGCCATAGGAGCTGGTTTTATGCTGTTATGTTCAATCTCTTTGGGCTCTCTTGTCTTCATCAATAACATTAGACTCACATCACAAGGGCTTGTGAGGCTTTGCAACTTTGAGCTCCTCAGCTGAAAGGAGCGATATAAGTGTAAACATAATTGTATATTATTGAGGAATGCTGCTGTAATAAACAGTCTCTATTACCAACTGTCCGGCTGTAATATTTGTGTTTATGGCAGCACTTAAAAATCATTGATCCGCAGTAAGCTTGGTGTGGGGAAAAGAATCTGATCCAGAGATCAGAGAAGACAAATACAATTTTCCCTGTCAGAGTGTGAGAGAGCAAGGCTGGAGAGCCGTTGCACAGAGCTCAGCCAGGGAAACTGTAGCCACATAAAGCTTTGCTGCCGCTCCCTTCCCCACTGCTAGAACGGCACTCAAGGACGTGACCCAAGATCAAAGATGCTTGCAGCAGCAGTCTGGTTGCAAGACTAATCATCGTTAGTCTACTTGGACTCCCAGACTGCAGGTAACCACCCACTGTGGTGTGTGCTACTTACTGTGCTGGTGCTGCACAGGCACTTTTCAAAGTGAGAGTGAGCCTCCCCATATCCCTGTGTGTGGCAGCAGCAGGGTGAGCTCTGTGGATGTCTACTAACAGGTTTTGCTCCAAACAGAGCCTTTGAACTAGGAGCTGCCTCATTTCATTTTATCTGGGAACAGGAGGGCTACTGAACCACAGGTATTATGGAGAGTAATAGCCCAGACGGAGTCTGCCCAGGGTCGTACAGTAGCGTAAAAATCTGCTCCTTAGTACCTGAGTCCAGTATGCTGCACAATTTAATCCCCTGAACACGCTTCTCTCCCCAAATGCAGACTCATTATCTTAAGAGAAACATGAAAATCTCCTCCTCAGACAGCTCCCAACATGTTCCCTTGCCCATGAGTAGCAGTGGCCATCCTGCCCCTCCAAACAATCTGGGATTCTCCTTTCTCACATCTCCTGCAAAGCAACTTCACAGCTTGACTCCCCTTCCTTCAGTGAGTGACCCAGGAATCTGGTCCCTTGACTCCCCTGTCACCATACATCCCAACCACCCATTCAGTATGAGTTTCTGTGTCTTCATATCCCAGAAGTGACCTCGGATGACCCATGCTACTCCCTGCCTTCCTGCTATGTCTTCTTTAGCTCCTACCTTCTCTCTGTTTTCCCAGCCTTGTTCCTGAAGGCATCACAGCTACCTAGAAGGGATACCACCTCCCAGTAGCTGGGCACTTTGGAAATGGGATTTCTGGAGTACAGCATGTTCCTGCCACCTCATCTCCTTGTTCCATGCCTTGCCACCTCCCTGCTCCATGGGCTACAGGGAGTTTGCACTGGGGCTGAGGTGGAGGGGAGCAGAGCAGGAGGCAGAAACTGCCCCACCAGCTCTGCTGCAGCTTCAAAGTTGCTCGAGGTTGAGCAAATCTGCACTTAGATGAAGAGGAACCAGTGAGTCCTGAGTCTGTTGGAAGGCTGCATGGGACGAGCTAACTGAAGTTGGTCTCTCGCTGGTCCTAGCACATTACAGGGGAACTGCAGAAAAAAAAAACAAACAAACAAACAAACAAAAAACCAAACAAGAAAACAGATTGGCTATGCCCTTCTCCATGAACCAACATCTGGGAGAAGAAGGGGTGATGCAAAGGCAGAGGGCTGGCAGTGATGAGAAAAAGGGCTAATAGAGGGTGCCAGGGCTGGCTACAGTGATAAAGCAACAGTAAAATGGCACAATATCATCACCTGCCAGCTCCTTCCTTTAATCCTCCTGAGTCTGCACATCCATAATTGGGGACTTGTCTCTGCCATCTAGGGCACTTGGCAACCTGCAGCTCTCCTCCCTAGAAGCAAGATCTGTGATCAGATTAAAGCCCATTTCATGTTCCCCTTGCTCAGGTCTCTGTCACACTCACTGTTCACCCTGGTGTTTACATATGATCGGCTGACTCATTTCCACATGAAGAAATGACATTTCCCTCTCAAATCCAGTGCGGGGGGTCATTGGTTGCTATGTTAAAGGGAAAAACTACAATGAAGAGATTTTTCTAATCACTGCATCAGATTACAAAGGAATGTAAATCACTGAGCAGTGTTTTTTGTTAGAAGTGAGAGCAAGGTTACTTCAGGTAGCTCTTGAGAGCATTTTGATATTTCACATGATACACCCACATGCAGAAGCTCACATGTGTTCACACACATGCACGCACTGCAGCAGAACACGACTGTCGCTGCAATCATTAGGAGAAGTTCATCATGGCATGGGGAAAGGAAGGTGCTCTGATATCGAGGAATGCCTCCATCGTGTGCTGCACCCCAGAGCTCCCACCTGGTCTCCACAGGGTCACTTTTTGCTCTGTGCCTTTTTCTGTCATCTGATAAACAGGGGTAATGTCCAGTCTGTACTCTGGCAAATTAAAAATACAACAAGCAAGAGGAAGCATAGTAGTAGGCAAGGCAGATACGGGACATGTTACCATAAGGTTACTAACAATAAACTAGGACCAGATTTATCTGCATGTCTTATAATATGCTTATTCACAGAAACATCACTATAGACTTGCAAAAAGACCACCTAATGCATTTAATCTTGATTTTGTACTCTCCCCCTAATGAAGCAGGGATGTTTCAAGGGAAGAGGGGAAGGGAACAAACCAATAAAAGGCTATAGCAAAATTATTTCTCTTTTGTGACAAGTGTTTCAGGGGATGGGAAAAAGGGTAGAAATTGTCCTGGCCTGGAGCATCCACAAAAGGCATTAAAGGTGTACATGTCCTGCCTGTAATGTTCTTGCAAAAGAGAGGGAGAATATATTTTGTGTTTCTCACTCTTTTCTGGGATTTTTGGAGAACCTTCTGTGAGGCACCTACTAAAGTCCTGCTTGAGAAAAAGAATGATATAAAATGAGGAGCATTTAAATGTGATCTGAAGCTCACTGAAATGCTCCATAGGGGTCACCACGCAGCCCTGCTCCAACCCTTTGTGTCTTGAGCAAAGATACAGTGGGGGCAGAGGTGGGGAGGACAGATGTGAACTGCCTGCCTGCTGGCCAGCAAACTGCCACCCAAATCAGGCAGCACAGCCAAGGAAAAAAAAAAAAACTGGAGTCCATCATCATTTTATGATTCTAATTTAACTTTTATGAACATGTTTTGAGCTCCCCTAGTCAGGCTCTGGTATTGATCTTTTCAGTATTGTTAACTCATAACCAGACCATATTTGAAGACATAAACTTTAAGAGAGGTAATAAAGAAGAGCCAGACTGCACTGGCTTTATTCTTCTCAGCACAAGGACTGGGAGCTGTAAATCCTGCTGGAATCAGTGAAATTATGCAAGTGGAGATTAATTCCTGGCTCTGTCAATTTTTGAGATATTGGGCACCAATTACATCAGTCTTTATTTCTAGTTCAAAGTGGAATTGTCTTGGGATACAAAGCAATGAGAGAGTAAGAAGCTAAACAAGGGAAAAGAGAGCACCATCTTCTCTCTGTCTGCATGCTTTTGAGGGATGGGCCAAATTGCAGCATTTTGACCCATTTCTGCACCAGCTGCAGACTCTCCCAAAATTACTCATTGCTTCGATTCAGGTTCTTCCTTCCAACTCCATTCAAGATTTGAGCTAAGCAGGAGTATTTAGATCTTGCAAACGGCGTTATTCTTTAGTGAGCGAGGTGATACTGAGTACTAACGTAGGGTGATGGATATCCTGGCTTCACTGTACTGTGTGTCCACTCTGTGTTTCAGGTCAGGGAGGTTCATATAGCTTGCTCCATGCTTCTGACTGATGGATAACATGAAAAGCCTAAGTAACAATGTTAATGGGCTTTTTTCTCTCCATGGTAACGATAAAAGGACAGTTTTCCAGCCTCTGGTTGCTTCTGGAAAAAAAGGAACATGAAAATACGTGACAGGTTTTCTTTGTTAAATGGATCCTAATCTAAAGAAGTGAGGGCAGGGGTGGGGAGGGGCACTGCTTTCTGCCCTGCATATGCAAGATGTGAAAGGTGTTCTCAGTTTGAGTAGCAGGCTGAAAAATCTTGAGGTGAAACTTATTCAGTTCCTCTGAGGTCTAACCTGATATTTGAATTTACAGTGCGGGCTGGTAAGCTGTTAAGTTAAAGTGTGAATCCGCATCTGCTTGCAGACGGAGTTAGTGGTCCCTGTGCAGACCTTACCCAGCCACATGCAGTTGAGAATTGCACATTGAATATCACAGACAAAAGGTGATGATAGCCTCCAGAATTTAGTGACCCCTTTTGTTAAAAACAATCCACAGCTCTCAGTTTTCAGTTCTGAACAATGCCTTGAAATAGGTGAGTTATAATAACTTCAGGTTTTGTTGCAAACACCTGAAAGAGCGCAACTCTCTTCCTGCTCAGCATCTCAAATCCCCTCAACACCCTGCATCTCCCCAAGCTTGTCAAGGTTGGAACACATCCCACAGCCCTAATTCTGCATTTTCCATGACTCACACCACCCAGCATCTCCGTGCTATCTCATGCCAGTTGGAATTAAAGCACAAAGCGGATCTTCAAAAAAATAAAAGGCCATGTGGCATGTTCTGCCAACAGCTTGGAGGGAGCTCAGCAAAGAGTGACTGGAATGATGAGGGAACTTAAGGCAGTGACTTTTGAGGAAAGATTAATATTGCTAAAAATAGCTTGTGTGGGTAACTAATGACTAGCAGGGCCTGTGATAAAAGTCGCTGTGTATCTAAGGGTATAAATATTCAAGGATGGAATTAAATTATTTAGAGTGCACAAAGGGCAACTACCAGAGTGCACTACTAGGAATGATGACATTAAATAAGGAAAGTATGGGAAGCAAAATGGGGACATCACCTCCTTTCTCCCTGTGACTGAACTCTGTTTAACTAGGACTTGACCTAAAGCCTGCTGCAGTCACTGGAAATTTCCCTCCAGCATGGCAGTATCCACTGCAAGAAGGTGCCAACTATGAGTTACAATTACCTCTTCAGGGTTTTCTTTAGAGGCACATGTAATCCAGGACACTAGACTGGGAATCCGTCTTTTTCCACTGCCATGGAAAAGTGACAGTATCTGGAAGGAGCCAGATCCTGTTCTCTTTATCCAGAAGAAGCAGGTCACTGCAGCTGGCGGAGTTACGTCCAGAAGGGACCATTATGGTTGTTTAGTCTGACCCAGAGTGTGACACATGGTCATTCTGTGCTGCATCTGCTCCATTGAGTAGGACAGGTACGTATCATTGAACAGAATAAACATTATGTTTGTTGCTACTCTGTTCTCTGTGTGTCCTTAAGATTTACCATGGTATCAGCACAAAAATACTACTATCAGCTCTAGATTTGACTTGGAGAGAGAGATATTTGCTTGTCCCTTCTTAACATATTTCTCCTCATCCCTTAGGCACTCCCTGTCTCTGGAGGTCATCCTCACATCTCTGTGCAAGGCAATTGCCTTCCCTCTTGCATTGTTTTCTTTCACTGCAGTTTTCTTTTACTGTTGGGGTAGTACCATGCAAGGACTATGTGTATGTGTTAAGAAAATCATAATAAGCTATTCTACTATCTTTTCAGGTTAAGAGACTGTGTACCTAAGAAAACAGTAGCTATGCTGTATTTTGGTTTTCTGAGGTTTTAACTGTGGTTGCTTATGATAAACTAAGGAAACATTTTCTGTGAAGAGCTGTTTGAAAAGCCATATCTGGAGTAATAATTGGTTCATTGTTAGACTAGCAGGGTATGTCTCATGGAGAATTTACATGATGCCTCTTAGTTCTGGTGCTGCTCAATATTTTCATTAATAATCAGAATGATAAAATAGAAAATAAACTTATTAAATTTAGTCACAACACTCTATTCAGAGCAACTAAAATCAACTGGAGGACAGGCTTAAAATTCAGTACAGAAGAGATGAGCAGGGATGGTCAATGAAATAAATACAGAGTGATGACAACTGGTTAAATAACAGTATAAAAGGGGATCTAGTTACCATTAAGCTGAACAAGAGTCAAAAATGTGGCACTGGTGAGAAAGGGGCAAACCATGCTGGGATACATCAACAGCAGTAAGGCCTGTGAGATGCATAAAGTCAGTTTTTTGTCGACTTTGGACTGGTGCAGGCTCAGCTGGAGAACTGCAGCCTGTTACAGGCACCTCATGGCAGCCGAGAAGTGAATCAGCTGGAGAGACGCTGGAGAAGAGTGGTGAAGCAACATCAGAGTTTTGGAGAACATGACCTACGATGAACCAGTGAAGGAAATGAGGTTGTTTGACTCACAGAAGACAAGACGGGAAGGAGCGGAAGAGAAAGAAAAACCTACTGTCATGCATAAAGGCTGCAGCAAAGAAGAGAATAGTTGCTGAGCCTGGTGCAGAAAGAACAAGCAGTAATGAATTAAATTGCACTAGGATCAGATATTAGGGTAAACAAAGTAATGAGAGAACTGGTGAAGCACTGAAATAAGCTGTGTGACAAGACTGCAGCATCCAGCATGGATAGTGTTTAAGAACTGGCTACAGAAACATCTGTCAAGCACTATATAATACAGTCAACCCTGCTTTGAAGTAGGCAGATGAGCTGTGCAGTTCCTTCAGGATCCTGCGTTCAGACATTCATCCCCTCCTGTGTTGCTTTGGCACCCTGAGTAACTCTGCTTGGTAGTAACCTTCATCTGTGCTTGAGACCTACATGTTGACTCCTCTTCAGTTTATAGGGAGGTGACATTGGAGCTCAGTCAGGAATTTTTGGGATGTTGTTTTGTTTTATTTGCACTGAGACCATATTTATTTTATTTCATCTGACAGCTGTTTTAGACCATTTCACTCTCTGCTGGAAGCATGATAGGGCCTGAAATGTGGGTTGTAAATAGCTGGGCAAACTGCACATTGAAGTCTGATTTTATGTGTAGCATCTTTTATTAATATTGCAACATTTATTGTGTATTTTAAGTCATCATTGATTTTTATTTTAAAAAGATACTTTTATTGTATGTGCATGCTGCCAGCAAAATAAAATATTACTTTTTTCCCTCCTCAATATGAATTCTCATTAATCTTCTGTAAGTGCACGAGAAAGTAAGAAGCCAACTCTCTCAGTCCAAGGCAGCACCACACCTAAGCTCTTTGACTGAGACATCATCATGTACTCATTCCACCAGGATGCAGAGGGGCTGCTTAATTGCGTAAACCAGCATGTGTAAGGTGGAGGCTGAGGAAACAAAACACTCCCCTGTGACTTATTACATCTGGGACTGATTAGCTCTGTTATTATATAATTAAGATTCAGAGGAGAGGTGTAAAATATCCAGCAAGGACAATGAAAGCTTTTTGAGGTATGTGCAGGCAGCTAAGAGGTATGGGTAAGGTCAGGCACAGGAAGATAACAGTGCATTTTGCATTCAATCTCCAGGTGCTCTCTTAGGTCAAGGTGTATTGGGTCTTATTGATGACATGAAGCTTTTCCAGCAGTATAGCAGTGCATGCTGAAGAGATCCTAGACCTCCGAGAAGCCTCATTCTTTAAGAGTTTTGCTACCTAACATATGTAAATAAGTAATGGGTACAATGATTTTTGTTTGATTTTCAGCTAGGTTGAGTCTGACCTTGCATTAACTGGGTAGCAGACTATAAGGATATGATTGCTCATTAGACTGGAATGCAGGTAAACTAGATCCCAGACAGTTCTGATTCTGGGCATTTTGATAAAACACCTGCAAGCATTGGCTATAATAATAATGAAGCCATGACAGCAAGGTTAGTGCAAACATACTACAAACATAAATGAGTAAATGCTACAACAACTGAACATGGGGTTTGGTAATGAATACAATTAAGGAAATTAATATGTGAAGTAGATACATGGTGTATAAAAGAGCATATTTAAGTCTAGAGGTCTCCAAAGCTCTTTTCCCCAAGATACCGGCTTCAACACTGGGAGATCATCTTGTCATGCCACACCAAGAAGTTTGTGAGCACATAAAAGGAAGAACCACCTGCTGGCAGATTTTGTGTGTCAGAGTGTTACTTTGATTTTAATGATAAAGAGGGCTCATTTACCTCTAGTTCTTCTTTTACCATACAAGTGTGCAAATACCCAAGTGCTAATTTCACGTACCTAGTCAGACATGCAAACCTGCAAAGGGAGGCCACCTGGCCTGACTGCATCCAACTGTTTGCAGTCACAAACCACCTCCATTAGCATCACCTCACCGTGAGAGTGTCTGCTGAAGGTGCTGACAGTTCCAGGATGGTTCTGCTTGCATGGGCCTAGCTGGGAACATCAGGTCTATGAGAAAACCACCTCCATTTCCCTCCCAGAAAAACCTCGTCAAAAAAGTGGCTCATTTCTGAGATTACCTTCACCCATGCACATCCCAGCACTTAAGGAGCACCCATCAGGGAGGGACTGGTGCCGGTCCAAATGCTGTCAAATGCTCCACAGGAGCAAAGCCCATCCTCCCCAAGGGTTTTAAGGCTCAATGGCTTTTTAGTCTTTTTCCAGTCATCACAATTAAGGCCCTGTAATCAGCTGTGTTGACACCGCAATCAGCCCCAGCAATCAGCCTCCTGCCTCTGATGCTGATGAAATCCAGGAAGGTGCCACAGAGTCAAGAGACTAATTGACCACTTTGTTAAAAGCCAACAAAAAGAGAAAAGGGTGGAAGTGCGTTTATTCCCCCAGATTTGGGGGACCCAGGAAAGAGGCTAGTACCTTGCTGAGGTCTTCAAAACCAGTCTGAATTTGCCAGCTGGTTTTTGTTGTGAACAAGGGCTGTAGAAGTGTGCTGGCTCATGTCACCCAAGAGACTGATCTGATCTAACACTGCATGAGCCTGAAATCAGGGGAGACTGGTGCATGGGTTGCTCTGGGATGATCAGTATGTGTTGCTGAACTATATCACAATTACTATCAGAACTATCTCTTGCTCCAACATTTGTTAGAGGAACCATTCCAAGCACACAATTAATGGATAACCCTTCCTTTCTCTCTGACGGTTTAGGTTTGACAAGATAAAAATAAATCTAGGATTGCTGAGCTCCTGTTAAGTATTTATTATATGTATTTTCATGGTCCTTAAAGTCCAAGAAGGGCAACGAAGGTGGTGAAGGATCTGGAGCACAAGTCTGATGAGGAGCAGTTGAGGGAGCTGGGGGTGTTCAGCCTGGAGAAGAGGAGGCTGAGGGGAGACCTGATCACTCTCTACAACGACCTGAAAGGAGGGTGTAGCCAGGTGGGGTCGGTCTCTTCTCCCAAGTAACCAGCGATAGGACAAGAGGAAATGGCCTCAAGTTGTGCCAGGGGAGGTTTAGATTGGACATTAGGAAGAGTATCTTCACCGAAAGTGTTGTCAGGCACTGGAACTGGCTGTCCAGGGAGGTGGTAGAGCCACTGTCCCTGGAGGTATTTAAAAGATGTGTAGGTGTGGTGCTTAGAGACGCGGTTTAGTGGTGGACTTGGCTGTGCTAGGTTTATGGTTGGACTCAATGATCTGAAAGGTCCTTTCCAACCTAAAAGATTCTATGATTCTTTGAATGAAGGCGTTTTTCATAAGAATCACATTAGCTTCTCCAAGTTACTCTTCATTTCACCCACTTCTAACACACTCAGCTCACTGCTGGCGATTTGTTTGCCCAAGGCTCCATGACAGGGTCAGGTAGGAGGTAGCTGAGAGGCAGAGACACTATGCTTCTGTTGTATTTCACCCAGACCATGGCTGGAAATTGGCTGTGTTCCTGCCTGACAAATCATCTCCACTTAGGAAATCACCTTTGAAAAGGAAAGATTTGTTCCTGTGTTTCAGATGCATTTCTAGGTTTGTTTATTGACTCAATAATTATCAGTCTGTGTCTTTTGACGGTCAGGGCAGAGCAGCATACTTGGGATGATTGTTTCAGTGTGACTCTCGTGAGACAGAAATAGCAGAGCTGTTCGGCCCAGTCACTGTAACAAGGTTATAATGTAAAGCACTGAGCAATTAGCCAGGAGATTTACCTCCCTGTCTTAAAAGCAATTTTATTACTTAATCAATCACAAGCAATTTATAAACAAGGCTGAAGTTTTACATGGAGCCATAAATCTGTCTTATTCACTTCCACGATAAAGCAGGAAAAACAGACCTAAAGTTTCAAAAGACATTTGATCAATTGAAAAAAAAAAAAAAAAAAAAAAGCAGAACTACCTCAAAAAGAAAATAAATTATTTTTCAAAGGGAGGAAGGACTTTAGCAGAGGCTGGAGGAAAAAAAGTCCCTCTGTCTGTCTATTTGCTAGTCTAGAACATCATCCATAACAGCAGCTTGAAGTAGTAGTGTTGTAAAGTGAAAATGTGAATCATTTGGGGCAGGGACTTTGTTTGTCTGTGCATGCCTTCCTCAAGTTGGATTGCAGCCACTGAGTGCCAGCACTGTGTAATTGCAAAATAAAAATATTAAGAATGCTGAGTCGGCAACAGCATGTGTGCTCCAGATGCCTTTTTTCCTTTCAGATCTTCTGACTCAGTGCCAGGACAGGATGGCATTAGGAACCTGTTAGGTAGAGATATGATACTTGCTGCCTCCAAAGAGAGCTTTTCCAAGTCACGGGACTGCCTAGACTCTCCTAATTTTCTCTTTTGATTTATCTTGTCATTAAAAGGAGGTTACTGGAAATAATTCACTGGCAGGATTTCTGCATACCAGAAGCATCTGACCATGTGGTGTAACACAGAGATACAAAAAGGTAGACAAAGATGTCCCAGTCTGAATCCTTCCTCCGTCACGGAGGCCAGGAGGCTGTTTTGCATCCCTACAACACCACTCTGCCAGCACATACTGGTTGAACCAGTTAGATTTCCATACTGGGCCATTGGGATAGTTACCTTGATATAGATGGAATCAGCACTTGCTGGCTGAGTGCATTTTAGTTGGTTTGACAGCAACCCCAGCTCTGCCAGTCCCTCTACCTCTGACATTCAGTGTCTCAGCAAGACTGCTGACTTCTGCGAAACTGGGACACTGGTACAGACATGAAAGTCCTGCTTTGGAGAGAGCTACTGAAGAGGTCTGTACTGCACTACATGCAGGAGCTGGACTGGAGGCTAAATTCACCTCAATTTGTGGTGATCTAATTGTTCCAGCATCAGCTTTTTTTCTGGTTTTGACTGCTCTGATCTTACAACTCCCAGTCCTCATTCTTCTGGCGTTTCCCACCCCACCTGTCATCTCAAGATTTACACCTTTCCAAAGCAGAAACATACTGATTTCAATTCAGATCAGTGCTACTTCTATATGTCCCTTACTTCTGCTAGCTACCCAAGACGCAGATTGATAGAAAAGCAACTAGCTTTCTGAGAGGGTGATTTTAGGGGGATAAATGGAGAGGACGCTCTTGTGTTTGCACTGTCTTGTGAGTCTGAGGCAGGTTCACCTGAGAGAACAGGGGGGGCTTCACCCAACCCCACTCCACCACATCTGCGACTGAGGAGATACGGAAATCTGTGCTGCTCCCCATCCCAGGACAGCTACACCCTGCTGTGGGGAACAACACCCTTCCTGTTCCTCGGGGCAGCGATAGGACCCTGAAATGCCCTTAAACTCCAGGCAGTCACTTCTGCCCTATACTGCTTGCAGGAGTGCCCTTGTACCACCACCTACCTCAAACTCCAAGTTCAGACCTCGCTTGAGTAGCTGATGACAACATGAAGCAGCTCAGGGAGACACTTTGGACTTTATAGGTTTTCTCATACTGTCTGCCCTATGTCTCAGGTTCATCGGTATAGGAGGCAGAAGCAATTCTCTATAGCTCCATGGTGTCAGGAATAAAAAATTTTGTATATTAATAGACCTGTTTCCAAGGTATTCCTAATCAAAATTTCCTCTCCCTGAGCCAGGCTGGAGTCTCCCATGTTGGGCAGGTGCTTTGCAGTTGCAGCATCTGCTCCATCTGCAGTGCTGCAACCAAGCCTCCGGGACTGCTGGGTGAAAGCAGGGTGTGCTGCGTGGTGGCATCGAACACGGGTCTCACATTTCAAGACCTAACATGTCATTGCATAGTTCAGTGATTTAACAGTTCTGAGCATTTTTGACAAATAGGCGTTTCCTGGTTTCAATTCATACACTTTCATTGCAGATAATGAAAGTCAGATGTTCACTAGTTCAGCACTGAGGTCTTGCATAGCTGAAGCACAACTTTTGCCCTGAGTGGTATGAAAAGTTGCAATCAGAAACTGTCACCCGTGCACCTTTGGGGTACAGTTTTCTGCCCCATCCTGAGGTTTAAAAACATGTTTAACACAAGAAATTAATGTCATAAAAATATCATAAAATATTTAAAAATTATCAGGGGAGGAAATGTTGACCCATCTGATCCTTCCCACCATAACAGTCACAAATAATAGACACACATAATTCCTTACAGTATATCCAGCATGGATTTATCATTGGATGATTTAGTGTCCCAGCCCACCACACTTGCACAAAATAAATACTTCTAATTGGCACTGAAAATGCACGATAGGTTTCATTGCATCCTGGCACTTATTATCAACATAATTTATTATTGATCAAGTACTGACAAATGCTTTCAGTGTTCTACAAACATAAGAAGTTAAAGCCCTTGCCCCATTAAATATACACATAGTGTTTAACTCTGAAGGGCACCAAGAATCCCATTAAAGTCAATACCCATTTATCTTCTCAGGGGAGTAGCCACAGACAGACCAACTCGGACATGTATAATTCTCCTGTTGAAGGCTGATTACAATGTGCTATGAATGAGACTGTGCTCAGTCGCAGCCTTTTCTTATATGAGGACATGTTGGGATTTAAGAGAGAGGCAGGAGAAGCAGGTGATGTGTAGCAACATCCGTGTTCTGATAAATACTCTGGAAGACAAAGCAATGAGTCAAGGCAACAGGACCACAGTACTTAAGCAATCTGAATAATATTCTTTATTGCTCAAAAAAACTCTGGCTGCTCACACCGAAGAGAGAGATACGTGGATATTGTTTCACTAGAGCCTCTGAAGAGCTTCTGACTTATTCCTGCTCCTGAGCACAGAGTAACTGATGGGTCCACAGCAGTTGTGGGAGAAGGTTTCCTTTCAAGATTATTCCAAATAAATAACAACTAACTAGGTATTTTATTAGTAGCCAACATGAACTATTTAATTTCTTTATAATGTTGAGCTGTTGTTTGTCTGAAAGCAGATTTTCTAGTGAGATCCACGAGGTATGTTCAAATATGTGCTAAAAAAATCTGCAAGAGTAACCTGTTATGGCATCTCAGCATTTGTGAGTCCAATTCTTCTGGAGACTGAAAATGAACTTTACTTCGCTGAGTATATCACAATACCCAGAAAGATTTTAGGTGGATTTCAGTGCAAATTCATTAATCTCTCTGAATTAGCCAACCTGTTCCGTATGTTACTACTGCCAAGACTGACTGGATCAGCTCAGGTTTCAGGGGCGAATTTTACAACAGTATGCTGCTTCCAGGTGCACAGGTCTTCAAGACCTCTTCAGCTTGCAGGTCTTATGTTTTCCTTCCGCAGATGTTTAAAATTGCATGCAGGATCTAAAAAGAAATATTCCATTTATTTATGTGCATCTGCACTTTGACACTTCAAATTGTATGCAGGATCTAAAAAGAAATATTCCATTTATTTATGTGCATCTGCACTTTGACATTTCATGAGCTACTGAAATCAGGCTGTGTGGCAGGTTTTATTTGTTTCCACTTTTTTATAGTACAAATGATAGCTTGTACTTTGCCCTGTTTCCCACCCTCAGACTGGCCTCAGCAGTAACACACATTGACCCAGACTCTTTCAAACATTGACATTTAGATACACTTACTTCCCATCCCACTTCTGCCATTTTTCTGAGTTGCAGGCAATTGATTAATACAATAAGCTTCATCAACTACAAATGCAGTACAGCAGCTATTGAGCTAATCTATCTTATTTCCAAGCAGTTTTTTATCATGTAATTATTGCAATTATTTTAACAGACAAGAAATTTTAAGTACTAGGAGCTTGCTTCTCCACTCAAGCCAGAAATTAGCAAAAGAGCTTTTCTCTTGTTTATTTAAGCACCAAAAGAAGTATTGGATTTTCAAAAGAAAAAGAGCATATCACAAGCCTTACAGCTTCTGAACAAGGATCAGCTTTAAAATGTGGAAGAACATGACTGAAATGAGTGGTAGTCAGAATAGCAGTTGCTGTATCTAGGATGGAATATTTAATCTCTAACTTGTAAGGAGCAAATATGAACAGTGCATTTTGCTCTCAAATTCTATGAACAAAATCAGAGGGTGTTTTGTGAGAGTGAGGACGAAAACCAATGCTGTGGCAACTATTATAGAATCACAGAATCATAAAATCGTTTAGCTTGGAAAAGACCTTTAAGATCATCAAATCCAACTGTTAGCCCAGCACTGCCGAGTCCACCACTAAATCATGACCCTAAGCACCACATCTACACATCTTTTAAATACCTCCAGGGATGGTGACTCCACCACCTCCCTGGGCAGCCTGTTCTAATGCTTGATAACCCTTTCAGTGAAGATACTCTTCCTAATGTCCAATCTAAACCTCCCCTGGCACAACTTGAGGCCATTTCCTCTTGTCCTATTGCTTGTTACTTGGGAGAAGAGACTGACCCCCACCTGGCTACACCCTCCTTTCAGGTCATTGTAGAGAGCGATCAGGTCTCCCCTCAGCCTCCTTTTCTCCAGGCTGAACCCCCTCAGCTCCCTCAGCCGCTCCCCATCAGACTTGTGCTCCAGACCCTTCACCACCTTCGTTCCCCTTCTCTGGACTCTGTCCAGCACCTCAAGGTCTTTCTTGTCATGAGAGGCCCAAAACTGAACACAGTACTTGAGGTGCGGCCTCACCAGTGCCGAGTACAGGAGGACGATCACTTCCCTCATGCTTTTCCCTTGGGAATATAACTCCAACAGCTCCTTGGATTGTATCTTAATGCCCAACCTGCAGTTATCACTGAGCTAGGGTCGATGATCTAAGGAAAGGAATGTAGTACCGTGGTCACCTTTCTGAATTCTTGTCAAGCCGTTTTTCTTACTATGTTCATATGATGCTAAACAGGAGGTGGTAGAAAAATGGAAAAAACAAACTCACACATGAATGAATGTTGCTCTTATTCAGCCGGATCGTTTTCAAAATGTATTTGTATTTTTCAGAACATAGTTTTATTTCTTTGATTTTTTTGTTAAATAAAGAGTCTATGTGAAATATTAAATTTTTACATTCTTCACTTTCCCTTTTTTCTTCAGTTTTCTTTCTCTGATCTGTTTTCCCTCATGTTTTTTTTCCCTGTTTTTCACAGAAAAGAGGCTAAAAATAGGAGTAAACAATACATTTTCAAACACTTATTTAACCCAAACATTCACATCTAGAAAAAAAAAAATGTAGTCAAATTCAACAGGTACTATCAATAAAAAATTCATTAGTTCTCTGGAAAGTGATTAACTCTTGATTGTAAATAATGCGGAGCCTTTGGTAATCGTCTTTATACTTCTGCCCTTACTTCAAACACATCAGAAACCTGCACAGCTGTGAAAAGGTCTCTGGGGACTGTCAGTTTAACTTCCAGAGTTTGTCTCCTTAGTATCAGGTTTGTCAAATGCTGTAAAATACGTGCCTGAAACCTCTCTGTGCAGCATTACCTTGCATGGCTCAGTGCTACCACAGACTGAAGAACCTCTTGGCTGTTTCCAACTTGGTGGTTCTGTGATCCACAAAGAGGGTTTGAGCTTTTGTGACTTTAAAAGTGTCTGGGCTCCACTTTCTGGGGGTGGTGGGGATGCAGGAAGGCATGACATGGCTGGGCATTGCTCCTCCACCCTCAGCCCATCTGAGCACATGCAGCATACACTCGCCCTTGTGCTCATTATCCAGCCAGGACAGAATTTTGCCATCACACCCTTCCCAAAAGCTTCTCTGCAAAGATTTGGGTCAAATCTGTTCCAAATGGTTCCCCAGTCTGATCTTCAATCAACTTAATTTCCCTCTTTTTCACCACTAGGCTCTTCCCAGCTCTCTGGACAAGGGCAGAGAGTAAAGCAAAAAAACCAGACACTATGTGATGAACAGCAGAAATATTCCACAGCTTGCTGCCCGCCCTGACACCTGCTCTCTTGGATGTACGTTTTACCCTGTATATCATCTCTAAATGGGAAACAGACAGGCATAGTTGTGCATGTATACTTCCGCCTTTTGATGCCTGTTGCACCTGTAGAAATAATCCCTTTTATGCCCATGGGGTATATGCCCTGGGTAAGCACATTCCACACTCATAAATTAGGTGCCAGCAACTTTGGAAATTGGCCCTTGGCATCTCATAGTACGTTTCCTTCCACACCATTACTGCAAAGCTGTTATGGGATTCACTGGGGCGAGAAGCATTTCTACGGACTCTGTGAGCCAGCACAAAATGCACTTTGCTGTACCTTGCATAAAAAGATGATCTTTTAGTGTGCAGGAACTTGTTACACCAACTTTGTCAGAGGCGGTTTCTTGTCCTTGCACCCTGCTAGACTCTCTCCTGTTTTCAGAACAGGAGCTGTGATGTTCCTTGGGGAAGTTCCTGTTACCTAGAAGGATCAGGCTCGTCTCTCCCTGCCTCATGAGATCTCCATTTCTTTTAAACATTCATTTTAAAATTAATTCCTCTGGTCCTCCTTGCATCTACCTCTTAATTTGGCTCATAATCTGCTATGCATTTTCTGTCTGAAATTTATTCACCAGACAAAGTCTTTATGACTTCTTTGCCTCATTTTATTCTAAGAAAGAAATACCTCACAATCCAGTTTTTATAGAAGCCTCCTTACAAAATAACTTTTTGTTATATGTTATGGAGAAAATCTGCAAAGCTCTTACATTGCTGCATGCAGGATGTTAATTCCAGCTTGTGAACATGTTTCTCTGGAGTCCTGCAGCTCTGTAAGTGGAATTACTTTGATGACTAAACTGCTAAATCAACACTTGTCTCACTCTCTTTAAAAATAATTAAATCAACCCTCCTTCACCTGCCACTGAAACAAACAGAAAACAGACAAATTAGGATCTCTTGTTGTGACGCAACATTTTCAGCAGTTACTGAATCCTGTCATGACTTTTTTTCTCTTCTGTGAATAGTTTTAAATTCACATTTTATAGCAGCAGTAATAGAGGTAGAATTTCCATTTTCTTCCTACTTTCATGTCTTTCTGCTATTTGAAAAGATTTCAGAAACCAAAGAAATGGATGGATTACCATTGAGAATGGGACAGAGGCACCGGATAAAGCTGGGTCACCGCGTAGTCCCAGTCTGCACAGATGGGATAGCACTGCTATCTGGTGGCTGCTCCATGACTCATGGAAAATGCCTTGGTTGTCTTAGGTCTCTATTTGGAGGACAGGTATACATAGCACAGAGGTTTGCAACACAGTTGATCCAAGCAAAGAAGCCATGGATTAGCCAGGCTGCCAAGCTTAAACTCAGTTGGATTGACAGGAGGCAAAAAAAAAAAAAAAATAAGGCAAAGACTGCAGTTGGGAGGGGTGTAATGGGGAGAATACATTTGCCAGATTGCTGGGGGACAGGGAGAGGTTTGCAAAAACCTGTTTTCATCATGATGGTTTCCTGATTGTCATCAGATTTCATTCTGGAAAAATTAAACAGATAATATCAGCATGTCCCTCTTGTTACCGTCTCGGAATTGAAAGCTGTCATGTTGTTGCTCAAAACGTGCTTTTGAAAAGAAAATGGATGTTTCTTTTCTTAAAAAAATATTGTTTTAAAGAGCTGACATCTGAACTAAATGTTTCAATCATGTTGAAATGTTACACTTTGACCCGAGATCAATGGGAATGTAGGATGTGGAGAGGGTTCATTTAATACAGTATTTCCAGTCTTTTCAGTCTTATCTTAGTCCGGTGGCAAAATCAGACTCAAAAAAATGTATTTTCAAGCAGAACACCAGGATCTGAGCCAGATTTTTGTAAGAAAGTAATCTGAAAGAAAAAAGTTCAATTAAAACTAATGCAGACCATCACTGCAATTTAGGTTTTGGCTGTGCAGAAATGAGCCATGGGGTCTGGATCCAGAGGGATGCTCATGAGTAGGGCTGCTCCCAGTAAAACAGCCTGTGTCCAGCCAAGACCATCCGTTCGGGCTGAGGAACTGCAATTCTGTATCAACGAGCAAAAGACGTGTCACAAAGAGGCCTGGACTCATGAACTGAAGATGTTAGTTACAACAGAACCTTATCTCACCTTGCATTTGACTGTCAAAATAAACATTGGTATTGTCTGAGGTGAAATGAAGCAGTGAAATCTATTCTGCAGAGATTGTTTGGGGACTTTCAGGCCCATCTAAGGAAGCATTGCTTTCTCCTTGACAGTTTAAAGACCAGACATGAACAACTGCGACTGTGACTTGCTGCTCTAAATATAGAATAACACAAATTATCACATGCTGACAGGTTTCAGTTCCATGGATGAGTCTGCCAGCAAGGCCTTGAAATCATCTCCACTTGGCCGTCTGTGAATCGAGTAGATAAGCTCTCTGTGAATAACATGGTGAAACCAATAGTTTTCTTCATTGTATAGGGCAGCTCATCTCACACGCTTCCCCATCCCTCTTAGGATAATCTCAGTCCATATGAGCACCCTACTTTTTCTTGTCACTAGATAGACACTGTTCTCATTGACATAACTTGATGGGGGAGAATTATATCCCTGCGTTAGATAGCGCCTGATTTTTCTCTTACAGCAACAGTTGTAAATCTGTGCCTGGCACTCTATCGTGTACATAAATCTGGCCCTGTAGACCATCAGCCAATGTATTTTCCTGCTTCCCACACAATTAAAGGTGCCAAAGATTTTTTTTTTTCTCTTAAGCCACACTTTTGACAATTTTACAAACACAGTATTATGGAGGGAAATTTAGCATCAGATCAGCAAGTTGTGAAATGTAACAATGTTGAGATGTTTTGCATTCTGGTATCTCACGCAATTAACCTTCTTAATGCAAATTTATTACAGCTTTGATAAAACTACTGTTTTGAATAAAAAAAAAATTCTCAGAAAGTATTAGAAAAAAAACATTCCAACCATTTCAATGCTGATCCTCAAAATATTAGTTGGGAGATTCGTAATACAATAATTTGTGTCATCTCTTTAGATACAGATTTTGAATAGCAATTGACTGTATCAAATGCCCCTTGTCGTGTGCTGCAGAGCTAACCCCCATTGTCAGCAAAATCACCTTGTACTCAGCAAAGGAGGGCAGTGCCTGCTAGCCCATCACCGAAAAGAGGACTGTTTTTAAGATTCAGCAATAGGTAGACATATTTAGCCCTCAAAAGCTGTAGAATTAGTCCTCTTCTCCACTTTACCTGCAAAGCTGGGTCTAACTGGGATTTCCCCTGAAGGAGCACAAAGTCAGAAGCTGTTAAAAGTGGGGCTTCTATACTTGAAGGACTCACCAAGCAACAGAGATGAGCAATGGGTGTGTATTTTCATAGCACTGGGAACGGCATCTAGCTGTGGGATAAGCAGGAATAAAAGGAAGCTGAGCTGCAGGTGAATGTAGGGGACAAAAAGGTGGTGATTTAAAGAAACCACATTTGTAAAGCAGACCCTTAGGACTCAGAACTCTGACCAAACCCACCATAGCAAGGAAAACAGAGCAGGCCAATGCAGACAGGGTCTGTCCCTCTGGGACAGGCTGGTTTGTATTCTCCTCATAAAATTACTGTGTTGAGAACGCCTGGAAAATCCTGGGCTGTTTGTTTTGTTTTAATATCATGTGTCCCTGGAGACGAAACTGCAAACCCCAAGGGAGCGATTGATACCACCAAAGTTAGGCAGCTACCTCAGGCACCAAATTAGGAGTCTTATCACCTGTCCAGATAATCATGGAAAAGAGAAAGGGCACTTCAGTTTGCCTAGGATACAGATTACCCTCCAGAAGCGCTTATCCGTCACCACCGGTTTTACGGGGAGCCTGGGGTGATCAGAGCTGTGTGGAGTGAATCTCCCTGATCCCTCTGGACCACGGGGTAGGGCTGTGGGAAAGAGCTTGCTTAAGCCACAGGAGAGCAGCTGGACCATGGCCTTGTTTCTGTGATGGCAAAGGACCCTCTACCCACAAAGTGTGCCATAGCAGGGCATTCCCAAAGCTCTCTGAGATGTAAGATGTAAGTCTTTGACTTATCATGAACTGACCTTTTCCAGTATGAAATTATCCAGCCAGCAAACTCCCAACCAGCAGCCTTTCCCTCCAAGTCTCCTACCCAGAACATGGCAAGCCCCAAAGACTCTTTTTTCTCCTCATTTTCTGTCGTCTCCTGGCAGAATCAGTATTGCAACAGGGAACAGTTGGTTCCGTTGATCCTCTGCCTGCTGGTGCCTCATATCCTATACTTGCATGACTCCATTGCTTTGAGCACGTGAATGCAGGTATTTTGTGAATCTCCTTCACTCCAGGGACTGGGATAAGTCCTTATTCAGGATGGAAAAGCATATAAACAGAATATTTAACGAATGACTCTAACCGTCAATTATACCTGAACAAAGAACTGCAAATGGCCCTGTAATGTGCTTTATACCTGCTTCTTCTCTTAGATTGCACTGCAGGCTATTTACAATTCACAATCCGCATATCCTTGCATCTGAAATGTCTTTCTTTCTCACTTACTTCCTGATTAAGTGACAGAGTCTAATCTCAGCACAGCCTGCAAAGTCACAGCAAACACAAATCTTCCCAGAGATAACCAAAATAGCTGTTTTATTTTTTTTTCATTATTTTGCAACTCAGTATTTGCATATTAGAGTGGTTACTGGGGGGAGAAAAGTCATGGATGCAAGTTTGACATTCAGATGTCAGCTCCTCCATAAATAAGGTCAACTGTGATGAGGACACTTGCTAGTCTCCAATTATAGGTCTCCTAATGCGTAAATAACGCTAATGCATGGCATCTGCCATTGGAGCACAACTCACAAAGAAGATGTTAATTGAAACCAACCCAGCTGCAATTTGCCCCTCTTGCTGTTTCCTGGCTTTTCAACTCGGAGAAGATTAAGACATTGACCTGAAAGCAGCTTGAATCCCTCAGCGTACATAGCTGGGTTCTGCCCAGCCCTCCTGGATCAAAATGAGTCCCATATCACCTTCTCCCTTCCCCGGGCACCCTTCCCATCCCAGAGCAAAGAGTGGCCTAATTTTACAAACTAGGGTGAACACAGCTCAGGTTCCAGTCCAGGCGCTGCCACCTGCAATTCAATCCCAGTGGAAAGAGGATCTTGGCCCTTTCCAAACAGGACACCGGTCACCACTGCAAGGACACATTCTCCCAGCCCATCTTCAGGAGCTGACAGGGTAGTGACACTTCGGTAAAAGGCTTAGTGCCTTGGAGGGACAGTGCTGAAATAGTCATTGCTTGAGCTTGGCAGAAGTGCCAGCATTTGATCTCTTGTATTTTCTCAGGCAAATAGCTCCCTGCAGGGCTATGTGCTTCCGATCGCACAGCACTTGTAGCTGGAGCTAATTGGTGACTCCTTTTTGTCACCTCTCTGGTGTCATCTAGATAAATTGACTCTGTCACTCTACAGCCCTAGAAACATGAGTAGGGTAACAGGCTGAAGATGAGAACCCAGGGCTGGCTGCCAAATGCTTCTGGGGCTTGTTCTGTGGGCATCTTGGTTTCTCACTAATACTTTTATCCCCTCCCCATAAATCTCTGTTTGCATCAGGTTGGTATTTCTTGCTTTTTTGAGAGCAGTGCTATGGCAGTTCCGCAAGTTGGAACCCCTGGCACAACCTTCAAACAGAAAGCGAAAGGCTCTCACGACTGGCGAGGCAATGATGCGCAGACAGCAACACGCACGAGAGCCTCTGAACGCCTGGGTTCTTTGCCTGGTTTTGCCTTGGCTTTCAGGGAAACCTATTTAAGCTATTTATGCCTCAGTTTCTCAGGAGCTACTTTTAGCCATCTTTGTGAAATTCTCAAAAGCCTTGTGGACAGGAAACACAGCAGCAATGGCTTGGTAATATCAGGGTGCGACACTTGGTCTTTCTCAGATCGGGGCAATAAAGTATCGATGCAAAGAGAAAGGCAGCAAGAGTTAATACTAGGAAAGAATTGACTTCCATATGGTACAATAACTTCCTATGGGCTTTTCTCCACCTCTACCTTAATAATCTCCCTTTTACTACCCTTTATATGAGTTTCAAATTCCCTGGCTGCAGAGGCTGGCAGAGAGTGAGGTGGAGCTGCTCTTCTGTGACAGCTCTTTTGGCTTTCTCCAACCTGGCGACTGTAAGCTGGAGTTCAGAGCAAAAGCTGTGGTGAGAAATGTGAGCAAAGAGCAAGCCTGCCTGCTGCTCTCCAACTTCTGTGTTCCTCCTTGTAGCAGCAACATACACCAGTAAGCCTGGAGTTACCCAAATACACCCGTTGGGGCTACTGTGGGGATGAAGAGGGAGATTAGCAAGTCAAAAGGCAAGGGTCTAGCAAGAACGGAGGGCAAAAGAAAGGCAGGAGCTACTTGCAGCTGAAACCTGCAAATGCTAAGCACTTGCAAATCTTTGTTTACAAGCAGCACAAAAAAAAAAGCTGTGGACTGAAGTCAGTCTTTGGAGTAGCGATAAGAGAGCAGCACTGTTGTGAAATCCGGTGGCTCCCAGCATCAAGAGGAGTCTTTCAGCCTTTTCCTGGCCTTGCCAGTAAGGTGTTCATTTACAGTTTCATAAGAGAATAGAGCTAAGAGAAGTCTGGATAGGGAATAAGTGGTCACAGGGGAAAGCAGAAATTTTCTGCTTTTTTAAGAAGCACCGGTGAGCTGTGAACCCTGGAGCATCTGATGTCTTTGCTTCCCTGGTCATTCTGTACCGCTGTAAGGGCTTCCCTCAGCACTCCTGCAAAGTGATCTGTGGAGCTACCCCTCCTATCTGGGAGAGCATCTCTCCCTCCACACCCATGAGACGTGCAGTGGTCAAATGAAAACAAGACCAAACCTTCTTAACTGAGGAAGTTAGGGCAACACCACCAAATCTTGGGTTACAGATGAAGTTAGTGCAAAAGTCTGGGAATTTGTTTTAAGACCTTTTTTCTTCAAACCAGCAGATAACCGTTCAGACAGATCAAAGATTTCAGTCTCTAAGACTTTTCTTCATTACTACATTTAATAAAAAGTATTTTAAATCCTCACATCCAGCAACCTAAAAACAATAAAGAACAGCTCGCACTCAGGCAGCAAAATCTGGCTCTGGGGTTTGTGTATGACCTGAGAGTCTCTTGCCTTATTCCAGGGATTTTCTTATTAACAGGAATTCACCAGCACAAAAGGAATTGCTAACAACTCTCGGATCACAAATGGGGAAAAGCAGCCATACAATACAAAATGCGCTAATATACTATAATCTACTCATATATTATAAGACTTGCTTATTGCTCTGGTGATTGATTTATTTTTAGTACGCAAGATGCTAAGCATCGTGTGCCTTCCAACTGCTTGAGCACAATTATTGTATTGACTTGACGTGACAGTAGCTCTGTGTTTAAGGTGGTTTATGTTTTTTAATTTGCAATTAAATAAAAGGATGTCTACTCCCCAAGATGGCTGACAGTTGTTTATACCCTGCAGCAGCTGATGAAGCAAACTTGTATTTGGCTTCATAAAACATACTTGTTTTGTCACTCTGAAGCACATTAGCCAGAGTTCTCAGAGTGGTTTCTTACCTAGCAAAAGATAAAACTAAACTCCAATCTATTTTAAAACAGGCCAAGCAACAACATCAGTTGCAATGGGACTATAATGAAGCAAGTGAACTAGCAATATTGTAATATTGATAAAAGTAATAGTGATAATATATTTCTATAGCACCTTTCATCCTGAAGGATCCTGAAGTGCTTTGGGTATTCACTGGTTCCTTTGCTCTCTTCCCTCTCCCTCCCTTCCTCTCTATCATTGTATATATATAAATATACTTATATATACATATATTTTATTTAAACCCTCATGTTCTTCCACTGCTCACATCTTCTCGACTTTGCAGAAAGAAAGAATCTTGACAGCTACTTAAAATCTATTACTGCACAACAGTTACCGAGCTACAGATGAGATTGCTCCATTGTCCATGACTCTAAGGAAATAACCCTCCTAAGGAAGATCCCTATTGTCCCACATAGAAGCATTTACCTCTTCATGCTCATGCTGCTTGACTACTTCACAAATCTGAGATGCTGTTGAAAAAATGGAAAGACAACATTTTCTCTGAGAAAATTTGCACTGTTGCTTTATAACCTTCAGTCAGTGAAGGAGCCATAAATGTGAGCTGGGCACATCTGTGGGTCTGTCTCTTCTCTGCAGACCGTGTGTGACAATGGCAGAAGACTGATCTTCCTCCTACACATATCATAACCTTATCTCA
Source organism: Cariama cristata (assembly GCF_000690535.1). NCBI lineage: Eukaryota > Metazoa > Chordata > Aves > Cariamiformes > Cariamidae > Cariama > Cariama cristata. Next base: position 1,613 of record NW_009605516.1, on the reverse strand, counting down.
AGGTTCCATTCTTAAATGTGGAAAATTTCCACTATCAGGACTGCCAATAAAAGAGGAAAATCATCACCCAGTGCTCCCTTGAAAGTTTGACTCATTATCTCTTGAAGTTAATAGAATATTCTCTACCATCTTCAGTGTCTTTGAATCAGTCCCAATTCAGTACAAAGGCAATGGATATTTGCCACCACCAGATAGTTCAGCTTGGAGGGTCTATCTGCCTTTACTGCTTTGGTGCCTGCCAAGCTAAAGAGTTAAAATTAACTGGAGGACATTTAAAACCAATGCATGTTTCAAGTATAGATAAGGCCTGGTCTTGCTGACCTACGTCCAGCTGGCCTGTGCTCAGAGCTATAACCTCCAAATGTTACGATTGCCATCTCTTCATTACCTTCTTCATTCCAGAGATTCCTCCTTGCATGAATGTGGCATGCAGAAACAGAAAACACCGGGAGGGTCAAATGTTTCCAAATGTTGTATAACACATCTCCCCAGCCCCAAGTGGCCCTCCAAAAATTCCACAGCTTCTAGGCTGTCCATTCATCAACCTAAATTGAGTTCTCATGTTTATCGTGCCATATGAAACGTGTTGATTATCAGATGATGTACTATAGCATATATATATATATCAGAATAACTGTGTCACCTTGTGCTTGTTCAGACAGAAACAGAACAAAAATAATCTATAAATATCAGGTCAGACCCTGAAAATGGATTTGTTTTGACTGCAGCAGTGCCACTTTTACATGAATATTCCAGCAAGCAATTATAACAGGAATGTAGTAGAGACTAATATTATTGAATACTCCCCTCAAGGAGACTATTAAACTAGTCATCATGTCATCATTTTCCATTATTCAGTCCAGAGACTTGACTTAAGGATTTGGATCCATCCAGTGTAGGAACCAGTATATGCCGTGTGATCTCAATGTCTACCTCAAACAACCAAAGTAATAAATTATGAATATCAGCTACACCAAACACTGTTGATGGCCAACCATTTATAAGCAGCCTACATGCTAAAATGTGCATTCCATTGTCTGATCAATTTTTAGGGCAGACAGGACAATTACATCATCCAGCTACTAAACTGGAAAGGCCATTATATTTCAGTTTATCAGCCTTAAATAACATGACATAGGCTATCATCCTGGTGCAATGCATTGTTGAGATATTGGTGCACAGACCCGAAACAAGTTTTAGTAGTAGCTGAAGGCACATGCAACATACATTTATGACATACAGACACATGTCTGGCAAGTTCTGTCATGAGCGAAAGTGAGATTAACACCACATTGGCTCCACGAAGGGATGGAGGTGGAGAGGATGCTCTGAACATTCACACAGCAACAGAAACCCTGATTAAAAGAGAAGTCTGTAATGCATTAGTTACTGTGTGTCATTTCTGAACTTCTGGCTTAATCCTAAATATTCTAATTTTGTGGGGAGTTTGGAGAGCACATGAAGAATAAATATATAGTGCCCAAAATATAGATAACTGGTATTGCAGAATAAAAGAATTAAAAAGCTATTTTTCTTCCACCATATGCGAAGCCTTTATTCCAAAATCTCTTTGACTCCACACATAGTAGAATCATAGAATCATAGAATCATTT